>NC_040025.1:16112125-16196630 GCF_000972845.2 Larimichthys crocea
AATATTTGGTTGCTTCTCATAAGGTCATAACTTTTTTTTTTGCTTAAAAAATAAAGTCTAAACATGGCCGACAGCTTCAGCCTGTTGCGTTTAGCGCTACAAACACATACAAACACAAGGAAGCATGGGTGTGATAACACCAGCGATGTGTTTTCAGTATCTACAAAGTTTTCTCTTCATAAAAGCACAGTGATTTAGACTCTGCTTACAGTATCATACCTCTGTTTTCAGTGGTAAATGTGAGGGTCTAGGTTTGTAATACTTTGATTTATAAAAGTAACTTTAAGATAGCTCTGGTTAAAACATATAAAACTTCATCTGGAACATAATTCATAAACACTGACAAATTGTGCACAGTTTTGTAATACTTAAGGCAATAATATAAACGTATTTAGACAAAACAAATACCGGGATTTTTATGAAGATTGTAAAAAATAAAATTTAAAAACAACTTTGTGTTGTTTGCTGTAAATCCATAAAACATCAACATACCCTAGAATATTAACCACAGCATAAGCCCTTTTGTAAATAAAATTCAAAGAGGACTTTGACATGCTTTTGAACAAATATAAACTTGGTAGGCTGTACAACATAGTTGCATTATTATCAAATATCTACTCAGCCAAAATATTCTACTGAAGAATCTGTCCAAGACAGTGTGGATTCAGCACAGTTACGGATGATAAGCTACATGTAAAGTTTCTTCTCATAAATACTGATGGACTGTTTTTATGGAGCAGATACTGCATGTCATTGATTTTTTTTTCTTCAGTGATGGTGGAAATCTTTCATTTAAGCTGAATATACAAACACATTAATCACAGCTCACAGAAGCAACATCTAATGTTATATATTACTCAAAACCAAGCGTTGATTCTTCTAGTTGGTCTCTGCTACCAGATCGTACCTGGAAAAACAGACAGGACACAATAATCTTGAGTAATATTTGAACACAGTGTTACACAATATTCTTCAGCGGCTGTTTAAATTGTTACCATTGTGTGACACCAGCCTTGAGGTCAATTTGGTCCAGGTCCAGCTGCAACTGAGGTGAACAAGGAGAAGCAAAAGATTATGTTTCGAATTTCTGTTAGTTCTGCTTAGTTTTCACCTGTGTCTTGTTGTTCTGACCTTACTCCTGTATTTAGTCTACCTGTTCCTTTATCTGGGTGTCAGTTTGCCTTCATATGATGTTCGAGTTTTTAACTATTCTTAGTTCTTTGTTCTCCTGGTGTTCTTTTGGATTTTTGCCATATTTCCCTGCTTCACGCCTGCCTAATGGGCTTTTGATTATCTGTCTGCTCCCAGTTAGATTTGTTTGCTTGTTTGGACTGCCTCACCATCCTGTAAGTCATTTGAGTTTTGGAATAAATCACTGAACTGCATCAGCTGTGCCTTCTGGTGTCTGTATTTGGGCGCAATCCCTTGTGTTCCCCATTACCCTGCTTGACAACTGTGACAACAATTAACTGCATTGCAGGCACGACTGATAACATATATACCTTGCCGATAAGCTCCCTCTCTCTGCTCATGAAGGAGACGCTGTTCTTCACAGACAGGTCCAGTCTTCTCTGTATGGACTCCTCCAGAGAGAAATCAAAGTCAAACCTGCAAAGAGAGAAAGGTGGATCAATTAACATCCCTACAATTCCTTCAGAGCTATGAGTATTTGTTTGTCTTACCTCTCATTAAATTCTGGGTTGAGGTCTCTCTTCTTGGTGGCAGTTCTCCTCTTGGTGGTAGCCTTCTTGTCAGGCAGTAGGATGAAGGAAACATAAGGGTCTGCACCGTCCTTGGAGCAAGCTGCCAGAGCTCTGAGGGTGTATAGCAATCAGAGTCACAATATGTGCTGGTACAGAGTGCACCTGCTCAAAAAATGTGACAATAAAGTGGTAACATATGTCATATAGAGACCTGCAGGCATGAACAGTGATGAAAAGCCTGCTCTCCTCTGTGGAGTAGCCAACAGTAAGCTTCACCTGGCTTGCTGTGTTTGCGTCACTAGTTCTGAAGACACAGTGTAGAAAATGTCATTATTTGAATACTTTCTGCAAAACAGACCCAAACCAGGATGAAATGAAACTGGAAAGCAGTCCACAACCCTGATGAATGTATGGAGGGTATCACTCACAAGAACGTATTTCTCTGTCTGAGGTCTAGATGGGAAGGAACCCATCTAGGAATGACTTCATCTCCACTGACGTCACTACCTGCATCCCCTGGAGCCTTACGACACACCGCCAGCTGAGTATCCAAGATCTGCAAGATGTACAGAAATAGAAATCACAGCTCAGCATGACATTGCTGCTGAATTATAAACTTTTCCCTTAAGTCTGTATAAGGACTCAATTCTACAGACTTGCTATGAAGTAAGACGGTAAAGTATTTGTGCACTGCAAGGTTGGTTTAATATGTTCAATAAGGGGGCTGTCGCTGCATCCTGATCTCAGCACAGTCCAAGATAATTGTGACTGGTTTAAAGAAACACAAGCCAGAGTACTTTTGCCCCTGTAGCAGAATGGTAATGGATCATACCAAAACTTTCTCCAGCACTGGCACAACAATAAAGTTTAGAGTTGGTCTATATGTTCTGTACCTTGAGCACGACCCTCAGTAGTATCTGGCTTTCTGGCAGCGCTCCATCCAGATTGAGCCAGCGATCCAGCTCCAAACCTGGCTCAGCCAACACCTCTCTGAGAGGAAGTGTCAGGGATCCAAGGGACTGACCCCAGCTGTGGGAGAGCTAAATACACACATATACAAACAAACATTTTTCAGCCTATTATCATATCTGCATGAAATACCAGCTTTGACTGAACAACATTTTTAACAACCATGAATTCATATAGTCTGCTTTACAGCTGACGTAGGTAAGATAAAAAGTAGAAATGCAGATGCTGTTTATGACCTTCACTGTGAGTGTTTCATCTCTGGGGTCGCGAACCAAAAAGTAAAAGGCTTCGTCCCATCGAGGGGATGTGGCACGCTCACAAATCTTAAAAAACAAAAAACAGGAGAAGTTCAAAGAATACACTTTTCTTTTGATGCATTCACAAGCTTGTGTAAGACATTATGATTCTACCTTGGTTTTGTGTGAAACGTTTTTGAGGAGAATCTCAGCCCCGACTTTTGGCTCCTTTCCACTCTTCTTCAACTAAAATCACACATAAAGAATATTGTAATAGAAAAACAGCGTCAACAGCATCTACTAAATTTAAAACATCACAATGATTTATTGTAAAATTGAGCACACAGCTGTATTGGCACTGCCATTAAATGCAACTATTGTATTTCTACAAGGGCGAGGAAAAACACATCACAATAAACAACAAATAGCCCCCCAAGGACTCATAGCATGATCTCACCGACAGGCCGTGGGCACGCTCCACATACACAAACAAAACAGCTGCTGATGGCACAACCTTGTTCTGGTATGACTGCTGGGTCTGGTACTGCAGGATCTGTAGGAAGTGGGAAATTGTGTCACACAGAGAAAGAATACAAGAGGAGGGAGGGTGGGAGTTTTAGTAGGAGTTATTGAGCAATAAGAATGTTGTGGTTAAATTTTCTTTCGTAACATTGCCAACAAAGATAAAAACATACTTGTAAATAAACTAATCTTCACCGCGCATCTGCAGAGATATCATCAACCGTACACACTAGCTATATGGAGAAAGTCCCTCACCACACTTCTGTTGATTAAAAACTGCGTCAGCCATAGCAACCAAATAAGACTGATAAGACTTGAAAACAAGTGTACCAGGCTCTCACAGAACAAGAGGCAGCATTTAATAGATAGGTTTGGATTTTTCTCAAGGTTGCTGTTTCATTTCTCCTGTCCATACTGGCGAGTGAAGCTGTCTCTTCCTTCAAAGTATCCTGCTATGGCTCAGGAACGAAACGCAGTGGAATGGAAATACAAAGTGGTAATGTCATACTACAAAGATTGTAACTTTGGAAAAGATTCAGTCAGACTGCTGAAGCCTCTTATTAACTTTGGCTAAACTTTGAAATGCATTTTTTGCACAGAACCACAACTGCAGATTTATTTTGTCTCTTACTTTGGAGTTCCACTAAAAAATAATGTGTGGACAGGAGGAACAATTAAAGTGACCAGCAACTCTTTTGTTGTACATATGGCATGGTAGTATTGTATTAAGAGAGGCCTGAACAGGTCTGAATATTAATATAGGATGTTTGTTTTTTTATCATGCACTTTGCAATTTGCATACATGTATCTTTATTTGATTGCATTCATTTTTTAGAACGTCTAAGTTTGATTACTACATTATTTGTATTTTGCCTTAGTATATGTAAATAAAAAGAGAGTCGATATCTTACCTGCTCCAGTCTGGGCAGGTCAGACACTCTGGGCAGCCACTCCAGCACCAGGTGAACTCGGCCTGACTTCACATCATTTAGAGTGTACCACTGTAACAAGAGTGGCACAGAAATATCTGGCTTAATAAATGTAAACATTATTTGTTAAACAATCTGTTCATGTGTCTGTCACGCACCATATCAATGAATTGCGCGCTGATGATATCTCGTAGGTTAAGCTTGAACCTGCAAAGACAAGATTCAGAAGTTTAGCGTCTTTTTCACTGACATATTACTTCAATTTTGAGAGGCATGTAGCCAGATATCCTGTGAAATTTTTATTTGTAATTTCAGCAGACACCTTCCAAGGAAGTCATCCTGATCGATGTCTTTGTCAAACAACTCAAACTGGATCTCCTGACCAGGAAGCTGGGTCAAAATCACCTAAATTGTAGAAAAAGAATAAAATAAAATTTTAAATTAAACCTAATAATTTAATCAGATGAGTAGAAGAAGTAAGTCATTGAGCATTAAACAAAGATGATACCTCATAGAGTTCATTCCAGGTGGGATTGAGGTTCTCTTTGATGGTGTGGCTACGGTAAGTAATACCAGCCACACGTATCTTGACATAGGGGTCGCTCTTCCCCTTCACCATGCCCCCCATGAAGTTGTCCTTCGCTATCAGGTTTTGGGCCTCAACCAGATGGATGCGCAGCACTCCCTGTGGGCAGAGCAAAGACAGGGAATGCTACTGTAGTGTACGTATAAATAACTGAATGGTGCTGTCGTTCAACTCAAGGTAACTGTTTTTACCTCAGTTGCAAAATCTGGGTCAGGCGTGGTGTGCTGTGGTCGTGTTGGTTGAGGTTTAGCTAACCCACCGGGCCCCGTAGGGTTCAACTCTGATGTAATTCCCCCCTGACCCATCCCGGACCCAGGGACCAAAGGCCTTGGGGATGGAGTTGTAGGAGTGGCATCATCGCTTAGCCACAGAACCTAGCAGGAAACAAATAACAGTAATTATGGTAAGCAAAAGCAGTAAATTACAAAGGAACACTCTTTCATGCTTGTTCACAATATAGAAGAGAACATGCAGGTTTCTGTGTCAATGTTTTTCTGTTTCAGTATTCATGTGGACCACATGTTCTCACATAGACAGAAAGATGGCAGTAAGAACACCTGGAGTTTAGGTTCATTGGTAGGGTTAAGTTCAGGCATGTAAAAGGAAGGAGGAGTTAAGCATTAGGAATTCGTGTATGATGCAAATTTGTGAATGCACAGTTAAAAAAGGGAAATGTGCGGCGAAAATGTCATCTGTCGCTGGATCCAAGCTTCTTGATGAAGTCCTACGGGAAAGCAAGTTCTTGCCTGTCGATATGGTTGAGCTCCTGAACAGAGAAAATGAAATGCTTGAAGGAGGTGTTGAGTTGGGCCTTCTTTTGCAGCTGCATCAGAGAGTTAAAATGTTGGTGGTAGATGTGAGCGTAAACCCTGAACAGATGTTTCAGGACAGTTTTGGTAGTAAGAACACATGAATGGTCTACTTTAGGTTCATTTTTTATGTTAGGGTTAAGTTCAGGCATGTAAAAGGGAGGAGATAAGCATTAGGAAGTCAAGCGTGATGCAGATTTGTGAATGCACGAGTACTTGATAACCACTCCAGTATCTTACATTCATTAAACTTTGCAGGGGGCATCTGATTTTCATGGATAACAAGCACACACTGAGCCAGTGTAAGTTTAAATCTGAGATCTTTCCTTTGAAGGGGGAGTTGTGGGTAGGTGCTACTGAAGCATGTGCCTGAGGCCACAGGAGTCCTTTGGGAGCTGGTAGGATTTCAAAGTCCTTCACACAGACACTTCAGCTGGGCGCAAACAGGGCTTGAATCCACATCTAACAGATTTACTACACTGGGTTTATGAGTGAGGTACCAACCCGAAGCACAATTTTGGCAAAGATGCGGCTGGCAGAACCAGAATTATCCAACTGGAACCACTGGTCCATGGTGAGTTCAGGGGTCGCCAGAAGGCGGGTCAGCGGGATGGTCAAGCTGCCCAGGGACAGAGCACGGTCATCATCTTTCACCTAATTGGAGAACACAGGAAACAGAGGATGTAAGGTTGGGATAAAACCAACAGGAAAGTAAAATATAATGAAGGTATGAGGCCATAAAAATATGATTAGTCATAAAAATTGATTAAAACCAAAGGGAGAATCAGTACATAGTATTCAGTGTACTTACCTTCAGTAATTGAATGGAAAACCTTTACAGCTAATTTAACTGGTGTATTTAATTATTATTGATAATGACTCACCTGAATGTCGATATCTTGTTTACGAGGATCCTGAATAAAAAAGGTAAAAGCATCTTCCCACACAGGGCTGTTGGTCCCATAGCAAGTCTGCAGAAGAGAGGAGAAATGTTCACTATGCTCAGAATTTGGATGAATTAAATGAGAACATTTTTTTATACTAACCTTGCTCTCTTTGGTTGTATCCTGAATGGAAATCTGCACCATTGGGCTTGGGTCCTTATTGCCTTTTCTCATCTACAACATATTAAATACATGAATGTAGATAGCAGATAAGATTTTAATGGAAGTTACATGATAAAGTTTCAAATAATCTTACAGGTAGCTCGCGAGCTTGATCAAGATAGATGGCCAAGATGGCGGCAGATGGAGGATCAGCCGTCTTACTGGTCAAGTTTTGGTTCTTCTGGATGACCTGGTAGAACAACAACAGACAGATGCAAAGAGCATGTTAGTGAAATGATCTGAGACCCTAAAAGACCAAAGACCAACAAGTGGCCACCAACAATTTTACCATTTTCATACTACAATCGACAAGCTGACAAAGAATGTGTTTTTGACAGTTTCAGATTGGACTTATTTAAAATTTTTAAATTGCTCTTAGGTTGTCTTTAACTTATTTGTTGTGTTTGTCAGGTGAAACCTAGAACACACAAAGACTTAGACTTAAACATAAAATACATAAAACATATGATAAAAAAACAATTGTAAAAAAAAGAAAAATGTAACTTTTAACTTTATTATGTAATTATTGTGTGATCCACCAACCTGTGACATTGTCTGTTTTATGTTGTCAATCTTTATTGTTATTACTGCATATCTTGGCAGGGACACAAGATATTTAATATATTCTGCATAGATAAAGGTTAAATAAATAAAGTTCACTTATTCACTTATTCACTTGATTTAAAACAAAAATGACATTTGACACAATGTGAAAAACACAAGGTAAACATTTTATCTTGTGATTTTGGACACTTGAATACACATGGGGGAACTGGTGGTTGAGTGATTTAAGGCATGTGCCATGTAACCGCAAAAGTTCCCAGTTGGCCATGAACCTTTGTTGCCTGTCATTACCCTCTCTTCTTATGCTTACTGTCTCTCTATACTGTCAGATCCATAAAGAAAATAAATAACATTGCATAATAATATAGAAATTATCCTGTGATATTATTTCCACCTCACTACCCAAAGCCCTGCCACTGATTGGGCAAAGATTCATTGGTACCATGACACTTTGCTGTACACTGACCTCAGTCAGTCTGTCAGCAGAGGACAGCAGAGAAAGCCACTCCAGCCGGAGGTGGACGCTGCCGGATGGGACGTCCCTCAGATTAAACCACTGTTTACAAAAACAGAGGGTTCATTAAACACAATTCTCCCACATGGCCGATTTCTTTGAGCCTGGACAAGATGGCAGGATAGACGAAGATCAAAGCAGATCACGAGGAGGCACACAGGCTCTGCAATGTCACATGCTAACAGAATTACTCAGATATTTTCCAGAGTGAGACAATTTCATAACTGCATTCTTGTGCTTGGTATTCATTGTATGATCTGAGTAAGAATGTAATGGTAAACTATTGAAGGTCAAACACAGGCATTACTACTTACATCATCCACAACTCTGGCCTTCCTTACAATATCAAGATCCACTTTGACTCTGAAAGAGAGACAGATAAAGAAAGATGGAGAGAGAATCAATGAAGCCATAAATCAACCTGGCTAAGGCTCTCAAATTTCAGCAGAATCGTGACCCAACATGGCAATAGCACAGATGAAAATGACATGAAGAGCACATGGAGACCGAGTAAATGAATGAGAATGAATAAGCTACCTCCCCAGGAAGTCATCCTGGTCTGGGTCTTTGTCAAACACTTCCACTTCCAACTCCTGACCAGGTACTTCATGGACAATCACCTGACACACACATACACACATAAATGGACAAATACACAATACACACAACAAATATAGATACAGCCACACAACACAATAACACAAGGACATGCAAACAGAATCACAATGGAAAGAACTTTTCACTGTTGTGCAGAGTAGATCTCCGAATGTCTGTTCAGTATTTGGTTCAAATTTCGTGATAAAGTGAGCAGGCAGTTTTCGCAATAGCTGCTTATCTTGGAAATAGGGGCTTCCTGCTAACACAGCAGCAGATAAAATCTCCACAAAACTGTTTAACTCTGTGCAAAGATTTATTTACTGCCAAAGACTTCCCAAGGCAATCTATACGAAGCAAGGACAAGGACAACAAGCTATAACTTTTAGCACACAACTGGTGGGAAGTGCAGTGCTTGAATATCAAGCCATTTATCTCACTGTTTCCTTCAGCTTAGTTTCGAATATATTTTCTTTCCTCCCAGCCCCGTCTCACCTCAAACATCTCCCTCCACTGTGGGTTCAGGTTGCTGTCCACGTGATGAGAGGTGAAGATCTGGGTTCCTACACGCAGAATGGCATACGGATCCGACTTCCCATCTATCAAGCCCTTGATGACTGTATCCTTGGCAGTCAGGTCCTCAGCCTCCAGCAGGTGGATACGCACAACTCCCTAGCATTTGCATACACATGAAAGAAAACACATGCATGCACAAATAAAATCTAAATGTTAGTCAAGAAGGTTGGTCACAAAACATGGATCCATATTTTTCATTCACAGTGTGAATTTGCTTGAATTTGAATGTGTTTGCTTGCAACTTATATAGTCTGTGTGGGTCCATGTTTTTCCAGGCCCTTCATAATTGAGACAGTTACCCTTGGGAGAGGGGAGCGGAGCTGCGCAACGTGCAGGTCGGCCACCAGGGGAATAGTGAGACGGTTGGGGAGCACCAGGTGGGAGGCTATTGCATCCATTATCATAGTGTCCGACATGGCACTGCAAATGAATGCAAGATGATGTTGGGGACACACAGGAGGGAAGGGGAGACACACGCAAAGACAAACAGACAGAGGCTATATACTACTGCGGACCACATGAACATGCATAAAATAACATGATATTCAGGTTCTCAACCAACAGGAAGCACCCATTGGCTAAATATGAGAGCAGTCGTCTGGCAAATCATGTTGGCTAATGTCATCTGAAGGAGGAATACAATTAAAAATTCATGACAAACTGTCATTGAGAGTATTGCCATAGGGAACTGATGTGTCAGCAACAAATGTGCGCCTCTGACAATGCTTTAATTGTATTTTCACAAAAGTGTATTATTATTGTAAGATTATGACACACACCGTGTAGAATCAGCCATGATACAATTACACGGAATATGAATTAGTTACATCGTTCACATCTGTCAGACCATCAGTTTGTCTTGCTATTTTATTTAATTGTACCGTAGTTGATTCTACATTGTCTGCAGTCTGACCTTACATAATAGACCTTAAAAACTACCTTGATATAAATGCATGAAGTCATAATATACATATTCAACAGCAGTATGTGGTATTAGGTTAAACAAGTTAGAGGATAAAGCTGACATTGTTCAATATTTTTCTTCTTATCAACACACACCATGAAATAATGAATAAAATCAAAATCATGTTATTCTGTGTATGGTACATTTTTTACAAGTGGTCGCAAATATCTGCTTTCAATATTTAGAAAATGCTTGTTTTTTTTAGCAAATGTTACTCCAACAGGAGTAAACATTGCATTTTTGGGGACTATTTTAGGACGAAGGTTAATACAATTTTGGTGCTGTATTGAGTTTTTAGGGACAGTGTGTGCCATTGATGAAACACAGAACCCTTGTTTGTCATACTGAAGAAATATGTTACCCAGTGCAACAGCATGACTCATTTTGTTTTTATCTTTGAACCACAATGGAGCTCTGTGGAACACAGGAATATCTGGCTTTAGTTACTTGTTAATATGATCAATTCATTGTAGGTTTTAGTCTTTTCACCGGATTTGTTGACAAGAAGAAAAATATAGGATATCACCAGGATGTGAGCACACAGGTCTGTCACTCAACAGAAAAAAATCTGTGATTCTAGTGGCTAAATAAATAATAAATGCATCAATCAATTCCGAAAAAATGCAGCACCCGCTGCAAAACTTTATCAGCCCTTCTCCACTAACCAGGCACTCGTCACTGAAAGATAAACACCAGACAGACACAGCAGATTAATGCAGCCACACCCTAAAATATATCTCCATATAACTCACTTCAGCCCAGGGATATCTAACAGGTTGGTCAGCCCAGTCCAGTTGATGTCCAGTTTCTATGACAGATAAAAGTAAAGACATATGTATAGACCTATAGACATATAACAATGCAGTGCAAAACTGAAAAACAATCACGTGGTTCACTTGTGGTGCTACACTCACAGGCCTGCGGATGAAGAACATTGTGATGGCTCCAACCAGTGGCACATCTCCGATCAGAGGCTCAAGGATCACACGCAGTTTCCCATGGAGCTACAATGAGAAAATGTAGCATTGAGAGGATGTTTTAACAATGACTAATAATGCAAGAATGTGTTCATATTTATTCTCATACCTGGACTCCTTTCACTCCGGCTTTGCAAAAGTACTTTTTAATTTCTACGTTGATCTCGACATCACCGGCGTAGCTGCAAGTAGAAGAACAGTGACAAGTCTAGAGATAATGTTTAACCAAGGGAAAGCGCTGAAAGATGATAAGTTGTTTTTGTGGGTTTGGATTCAGTAAACAATGATCTGCCAACAGCTCTTGCACTCATGCAGGGCACTTCATAGTAACTCAGGAATAGTTGTGTGTCTGGCATGTTACACACATGTAATCATATGAATTAATGAAGAAGTTGTGATGCATTACCTCAGGTACAAATCCAACATAACCTGTCTCTTATCATGTTCTGTGTGAGCCTTTACACCAACCACCTTCAAAGCCTGTGAATGCAACAGCTGCTGTTACACAAAGCAAATAACTTAAGTAGACTCTGAAATCACATTAGAACAGACATGCATGAAGAAGATCATTTGCTGTAATGGAATCATCAATATTTATGCGTGTAATACTGTCATGCATTCAATGACTTGCATACAGATTTACCCACATTAATATACTGGGTTTCACTGTGTTTTCTTGGTCGTGGAACATCTGCAGAATAAATTGCTGCTTTTATGGCAGGCCATTAAGATACCTTGTCTCCTATGTTGACCTTGGTGAAGCTGAGAGTCTGCAGATGAATGCTTGAGGCACGGATGGCTGGAGCAATGGTTTCCAACAGCAGCTTCTCAAGATACTGGCCAATGAATGGCCAAGCCTGCTGCAGGATCTACATGTATACAACATATGGTCATTTATTATTCTTGTGGCAGATTTGAATACGGCAATGACATGATCTGATAGTATACACTGTATAAGATACAATATTTAGTCAGATAATACAAGTAATCAAACGTGGTTCATGTTTGCAACCATGGAAATATAATTCTTTGGGTTACAATGAATTACCATGTGTGAAAGTGCATAGTCATAGCAGAGCACTTCCTTCGAATAAGAAATAATTTACAAGCACATGACAGCACGTAATACGGAGTCATCAACACACGCAGACACACACACTCCACAAAGCCATGACTGCATACTGTTGATATACTGTCACACATCTGACAGGGAACAATGTCTAAATAGTGAACAATAGTTCACTATGGTAACCACAAATAATTTAGGCAGTGCCCAATTGTTTTTTGTGGCTGCAACTTCCGCATATTTCCACACGTTTTGCTTGATTTCTACAGTTATTCATCATTGTGAAGAACATCATTCTGACTTACAGTTAAAAAACTAAAAGTAATCACTCAATAATTTCCTCAGAGATTTCCCAGAAAGAGGTGCTGTGTGTTATGTCTTCATTCATGTGGTACAGTTCTAATTGATCAATTAATAACAATTAACTTCTAGTGTAACCAAGATAGCATAGTCAGCACACAGTGAATAATGTCAAATTTGTCCACAGGAAAGAATATGATTCAACATATATGTAGAATAAAGTTTCCAATAATTATAATAATTCTGATGTTTGATGTGTTTGTGCATGTCTGTATGTATGTAAGTGTTATTTGTGTAACTGTATGTTCAATCAGTGTGTTTGTGAACTGACAGGACAGTTGTATCATATCACATCGTGTCATTCCTCATGCTGGTGTTAGCTTTAGCTTTTCAGTGTGAGGTATAAGAACGAGGTGCCAGGTCCTGTCACCTATTGGTTACTGATCCTCTGACCTCCACTTCTATTCATTATTCATGATATAGTTACAGATGTACAGTTTTCTACAAAAGTCCAACTCCTCAGGCTTTTTCACATGTGTGTCAAATTTCTCTGCTGGTACTAATTTCAACATGTTGTTAAATATAATAAAAGGTGAGGACATTTCAGGGCTAATATTTGTTGTTATGACTGCAGGAGAAGATAGTAAGTGTGAGCAGCTGGATCACATGTCAGGAAGCCTCGAGGACAGACGTGGGCTGGTGAAAGATGAGTCTAGCAAATTGCCATCCTACAAACTGAGGTTCAGTCACTGAGTTCATTACATTTTTCTCTCCAGAAGGGCGAATTGTAGTATTAGTATTCATATCCACACTTGCCTAGTGCTGACGTGAGGTTAACTGTACCAATAGAGAGAAAAAAAAATCTGCAATATGAGCTGAGTCGCTCTCCCTGCCTCTTAATTACACCAGTAGATGATCGACACTGTTGGAGAGGTTGCAACGGGAGCCAGGTCATTTAAAGTCCATGCAAGTGCTCTTTAGCTTTATATTAAATTATGTATATATATATTATATTATATTAAATGTGATGCAATAAAGCTGCAACTGGAGTTACTCAAGTGATCACATGTTCACATTATCTTGAAATCATTGTTGTTTCCTCTATTGACACAGTTCCGCTGTATGAATCAAAGCAGTGGATCATCATATGAGGTGCTAAAGATAAGTCTTCCTCACACAGCTGCACATGTGCAAAAACATACCTTATTCAGCCACTCCACTTTTTCCACATCTGGAAAGTTGACCTGTGGACGAATGATACGGGTCGGTTATGCGCTCCAATATGACACAGGAGTGTAAAATGACCTCATGATCTGAGGAGAGCAGTTAAAATATTTTTCTGGACACGTGGATTGAGCACAAGTCTGTTAAGGTGTACTGGTCAGAATGTGCACTATATAGCAATATATAAAATGTTTATATATAAAATATTTAACTCAGAAGCTGTGAGAGAACAAAGACTTAAAAACTTAACACTCATGTGGTCACAGACATTCAGGAAACTGCCAACCACATGCACATCAGCCTTTCCTCCAAACCACATAGACACGAGATCTCAAGATTAAGCCTGTTTACACACACACTTACAGGCTACACACACACACACAGTTTATTCTGTCCCACTCTCTATCCAGATATGGTGGTCTTGGTTACTGCCTTTGCCTTCAAGACCTCATCTGACATGTTAACTCACATTCCTCAGTGCAGCAGCAGTCAGCAGTCCCCAGGCACTGCACATTAGGAATGTCTAAATATGGGGCTGATCGGAAAGAGGAAAATGTAGGACTGTCATGTAAAACTGTAGGACAGTCATGCACATATTTATCTGAGGGTTGCCATGCACCAGCGGTTTTCCTGTCCTTTTGTGCATAAATGTGTGAATTAAGTTATGCATGTAAGCCGGAGATGCAAAGCAACTGAGGGACAGCTCAAGTTCAGCCTGACAGATGTGGCAGATGTGACAGGTGATACAAGCTGCAGAGAATGACCATGGTACTCAGTGCTTACCCACGGAGGTAAATCCCTTTTGGCTCTGAAAACGCTTTCAGTGGTGAATTTCCTCTCGTTCTCCAGAAGGTACATTGCAGACTTCAACCTCATCACTTTCTCCACTCGACTGTGTTTCCATCCCATGTAGATCATCAGACCGAAGAGGACTACGCTGATGCTGAAGCCATAATATCCGGCCAGGTACACCGGTAGAACAGCACCCAAGCATTTTCCAAACGACCACAGTACGCTGACTGCGCGTTCACCGGGTGGATGGCTCGGTAAGGCCGGGGCTGCGATCGTCGTGCCTCTGTCCATGCCAGGCTCTGCATCCGCGGTTGGCATCGCAAGATCTGTTTAACTTTCGCTGGCGTTCACCTTCTCTGCTTCTACGACTGAGTGGCAAGCGCCACTGAAGATTTACCAGCGATGTGTCACAGAAACCATCGAGGAATCACCAATAAACTGCGTGCTTCGCCCGGTTAGATCATGACTCTGTGCGCTGCGCTGCCCTCAGTTCCGCAGGGGACTAAAATCTCCTATTCCGTGTTTCATTTGCGTTTAGAGGTTTCTCTCACAGAGAAGGGCAAGCAGAGACCAAGACCTACGAGGGCGGGCTCTGCTTCAAGCCCTCCTTCATATGAAATCCAGTAGAAACCCTAAACCCTAGAATTAACTTGTAGCGTCACGCACGGACTCGGGCGGAGCGTATAATCCGGCCTGTGTGCAAAACAAACGACTCCAGAGGGCAAGTTTTATTTAGCGTCAAACCATCAGCAGCGAGTGGCATGAAGGATCCGCAACGCCCAACATACTACCACGGTACACAGGCTGCTCAACCCGTTATCTTTTTTACATAACCGGATTGAATCCTGCTACATGCGCAAGTGCTCCTCCCCATTGCACCAGCGTTTAAGCACAGCAGCGCCTACAGGTGCTTTGACAGAAAGGTGTGTGAGCTGTGTTGCTTTATCGAGTTACACACATGTATACTGAGCCCAGCCTCATGTTGAGTTAGTCCTCCTTTTGGTTTGTGGTACTCATTACCGCCCTTTATCAATGTTTGGCAACTAAAACAGATCAGCTTTTAATCCCTCAGCTGTTGCTAGGTTACACCCAATTAGATGCTCGAGGGTGTGAAAAGATGTGAAAACGGATACATGAAGACAAAACATGGACTGTTTAGCAACATTAACACAGGGCACAGAGAATGACATGGCCATAAAAGCATAAAAAAATGCCTCTATGAGATATTTTAGATTTCGATACGAGACATGAGATTCAGTGTCATTTAGAGATCAAGTTAAATAAATGAGTTATCCCCACAATGTGCAGTACAACAGTTGAATAACATACTGGCATGCAAAGCTGCATAAAACAGATGTGTTTTCACTGTTTCGCACTTCCACATATTACAACTGTACAACCACACCCTAACCATTTTACACAAATCAGAACATATTTATATATAACACATATAACTACATTTTGACATGCATACTACTGTATGCACCTGTGGTAGTCTGTTCATTTTATGCAGTTGCCATCTTCCTTGTTAAATTTGTTCTTTTACATTTGGTACTTTTATATTTTATATGTATAGATTCTTAGATCTCAGAGATTAGTTATTTTTGGTGCAAACCATTATAGATATATATACATATTTAGCATGTGTTGGACAGCTATAGAAAGCTAGAATATCCCATGACCTGACACCAAATTGTGTTGTATTTGAAGAGTACAGAGGTCCAAGGCTAAATTGTGACCACAGTATACATACAGAGGTAGATGATTTGTCTCATATCTCTTGTTGATGTAGTCTAAAATGTTCCTGTGTGACAGGAGATTGCATTTATGTATGTGCCCTCTAAAATGTTTAAAACCCATTATCGATTATTGTTACCATATATAAACTGTTTGTTTGATAATATTTTGTTATATTTCCATTTTCTGCAGTAACATCAACTCTGTACTAATCACCTCCAAACCCAAATAATGGAACTATAACCCACATTTGTACACATGATTAGCACGACTGTCCTCAAAAAGCCTTTTCATTTCTCCAGAAGCAAGAAGCAGAAGTAGCAGTCATAAGATCAGTTCTGTGTTGAAATAATGTAGAAATATTCAGATAATTTGAATTTGTAAAAATACTCCTGTTAAAGGTTACACATTACAAGGACTGCACTGAAAATGTTACTTAAGTAAAAGTATGTAAGGATAATCAAGGAAACATACTTCTGTTATTAAAAGTTAAAGCACTCACTGCAGAAAGATGTAAAAGCAGGATTTTACTGCTGCTGTTGGTTGAGGTGGAGCTGATTTTGAATTATTTTGTATGGGACTACAATCTTTTTTTAAGATATTTTTTGTGCTTTTCAAGCTTTATTGGAAAGAGACAGCTGAAGAGAAGACAGAAAGGCAGGGAGAGAGATGTGGCAGCAAAGGGCTACAGGCTGGATTCAAAATGTGGGTTGCTGCAGCAAGGACTGATCCTTCATACATGGGGCGCACACTCTCATTGATTAATCTTACTATCTTCTCAGTTGATCATTTAATCATTGGCTTGTGAAAATTTTGAACATAGTGAGAAATGCCATCACATTTACCGAAAATGAAACCACCTCTACGCTTATTTTGTTAAACCTTTAATACAAAATTCAATCTTATTAAACAGAAATGTCAATTATAAGAATAATTAAAAAGAAGAAAAATAGTAAAACATCACTTTTGTGAAGCTGGAACCATGAAGTGTTTTTGCATGAAAAAGTACTCTATTACAATAGTGGCTGTCAAATCCTGTTAATCGACTGATTAATTAACTAATTTAGAGCCAAAGTCTGTGGTCCTCTTCTCAGACAAAGCTTGAAAAACCTGTTAACTTATTTTACTTGCTTAGTTCGGCTCAGTGAATAGAGATGGTAAGATTTTATTGATACCAATGCTATTATCGATTCTGTTTATCAGTCTGATTCTTTATCGATTGCCTTACTGATTCATGATTCAAAAGAAGAAAATTTGAAAATTTTAGAAAACTGTAGGCCAGTGCAGGAAATGATGAAGCAATAGCACTTCCTCTTCTTGACATTATGATTTTATAATGTGCAACTGTTAGAAAAACATGTCGGCATAGATGAAAGGAATTGATAAGCTCGTAGGCAAACGATTCAGATGGATAGGACAATTTGAAACTGATTCTCAACTGGAGCCGGTTCCCATTCCTATTGCTGGATAGTTTCTGACTCTGGGAAAGTGAAAAAAAATAAATAAATAAAATCTCTTTAAGCTCTTTAACCAAATCACACATTGAAATCACACACATGAATTTGATAATCCATGTGACATTGTTTCATATCCATTCACTGAGCCCCCACCTGCCACTTTGAAAACTTCTAGACTAATGAATCATTCCAGTTGTATTTGAATATCCTGTTTGGTAGCTTAATTTATTTTTTACTATTATTTTAATTTATTTATTTAAAATTAAGGTACTTATATGTACTTACAATGTACTTAGTTACATTCCATCATTGCAGACCAAGTAATGTAAGACATTTCAAAGTCTACACTAGGCTTCAGACAAATGTCAACAATGTACTGTAAATGTAGTGAGGGCAAAAACTGACTGGAACTTAAATACTCAAACACTGTAACTGTTTAATTAAGTACGACAAATGTTACTCGTGTTTATGGTGGTGATAGTTTTAGAGTATTCTTAGTAACAAACATGCCATATTTGCTAAGTAGGTGGGACTTAGTGAATTATGATGAAATATGATACAGAAGAAAGAAGAAGAAGATCTTGTGCACAAAGAGCTTAAACTACTACTGAAGTACTACTGAACATTTGCAGAAACTTTAGTTGCAAACTCAGCAGAGGGTATTTGAAGTGAGTTTATTTGGATTTCCCTTAGTTACCATTGAGGTGCAACATAGAGAGTTAGTCTTTGAATAGCACAAATAAAACTCAGGATCCCAAAACTACATTCTGCTTTTACTGGCCAGGATAGATTTAGCAGGTTTGTTCAGTGCTCTTTAAGTTATATAATTTATCTCACCTGGACTACATCCTTCAGTTAATGTCAGTGCTGAGAGAAAGCCATCAGGAGTCAGAAAATATATTGCATAGTACTTTAAACTCTTTTTTTGCTATAATTCTTACTACCATCTTGAATATGGGAATATTTGGTGTAGTGTGATGTATTAAATACAGGGGAACAGAGAAAAGAAATCTCTTTGCGAAATGAAAAAAACAAAATGAGGTTGTAAGAGAGATCAATAGAGACATTATCCTCTTTCCAGCAGCACTCAGGTTATAATCACCTTGCCAGAGGAAAACATTAATTATTGGACTGACTTGAAGGGTAAAAGGATATGTGAGTGAGTTGTTTGTCTTGAGCAAGCTTTGTGGAAAGGTTACAGCACTCACACGGGGATGTAGATTCAATGTGAAATCTGTTTGTTAGAGATGTCTGTCCGGTTCAAAATGTTCCTAACTTACAGTACTAATGACTTTTCCATTTTGTACTTGCAAACTGAATTATTACTCCACATTCAGGAGCTTCAGTTCATTTTTTTTTTGCAAATTACCAAGTATATTTTTTATAGTATAACAAAAATAAAAATCTCCACCTCAACACTATAATGTTGATTGATGCACCAATAGTAGTGATCTAAGGCACTGAGTAAAGAGGCTGTTGTGCACAAGAAGTTTACTGTTATCCATAGATAGAGAAATGTAGCAGGTCCTTTACTAGTTGTCCTTGTTTTTGTACACTGCAGATTACTTAAATATATCATCTGGATGCACCGTTTCTGTAGGTGAACCAATCTGTGCAGTTGTCTTGTTTAGTAACGGTCCCATTAAGGGTTTTCATTGCAGCAATGTTCTCATTAGGAAAAGCACAGGTGTATCAAACATTAACTACAGCTCTTAAAATGCAAGTCATTACGCACAAACTCCAGACATTAATGCTGAAGCAGTCAAATGTAATTCAGCCATCACTGCTGACTGCAATTTTGATTAAAGCTGCTTCAAAAAAGAAACACCTGAAAGGGGACACACTCCCTGAAAGCAAACACCTAGTAAAAATAAGTCGTTCTGCAAGTTATTTTTAAACCAAAACCTTTAATCAGAGTATAAACAAAGAAACAAATGACAAAAGTTGAGGAATTAAGAACAAAGAGTCCAGAATGTCCCAGAAGAAAAGCCTGTCATCCAGCAGGTCTTGGATCAGCTCTCCAAGCGTCAATCAGCTGCCTCAGGTCGACATGGGCACCACTGGCCTCAGACTTGACACCGGGAGGGTCCTGGGTCTCCAGCTGAGCTCACCGGTCTGGTTGTTGGGCAACACGTGCCGCCACAGCCAAGGCGGAGAGGACAGTTTACTTGGACCTCTGCCTCATCTTTCTCCTTTTACGCTTCAGCCTGTGAAGTGATCACGAGGAGAGCCAGTGAGTTGACAATCCTTCAACACCATGTGTGAAGAGGTGAGAAACGTGCGGCACACAATCTTACCTGCGCATGCGCTTCTTCCTCCACTGCCAAAGAGAAAAACAACGTTAAATTACCTTTTTATTTTGAGCATTTCTGATCTCACACACACTGAAGTGAATTCAGACAAACATTCATGATAAATAACTTTCACAGCTGAGTGCTAACGGCCCTGCAGCGCTAGGCCCGCCCAACTGCTAACGTTAGCACCAGCGTAAACTGCGATTATTTGATTATACGAACGTAAAACACAAACCTTAGCTCTCATGTCGAAGAGGAGAGGCTAAAAACAAAAAGGATAAGGCAAAAGATTAGTTGGATTGATTTAAAAAGAAGACGATTAACGTGGATTCAGACACAAACGGTTGTAACGTACCGACCGCTAAGGAACCGTCTCCACCAAGGACGTCACATTCAGGCGACGTCACATTTATAGGGGCGGCGTACGTCACTTTCATTGGACTGTAGTAAACATGGGAAATGTAGTTTTCGTAGATGTTCGCTGCTCGGTGATGAATGAAGCAGTTACTACAGCTCGTAGGTGCTTTAAAGGTTCATTGTTCTAGTAATTTATCATTTGTAGTAACTTCGCAGTGTGTATGAATGCAGCAGATGTTACATGGGGCCTCTAAGACACATATTATATTCAAGTAGAGAATTTTATCACATAAATCATATATATAATTGGTGATACTGTATTACTTGGTACGTGTGTTGTCTCTGTGCCTGTAGCCCAAGTGTATTGTAACATATGTTTGCATTTAACAATATCTAGACTCAGTATGCGTTACATTAAACTTACATTTTAAGCATACTTTAAATTTTAAAACGACTACAGGAATATTTTTACTACAGCATTTCTCATTTCTACTGAAGTGTTTGAGACTGCATATGGACACTCATCTAGGAAAATAACATTCACATGAACAATAAATGAAATAAAGAAATTCTATAACTTTTTCTGTTGTCAAACACGGCGTCAGTATTTCTAAAATCCAGGCTACAGACCCTTGTGTAACATTAAATTCAATGTTTGTTAAACTTGTTTGTGGCTGGTGTTCTCTCATAAGTTTTGATAAATGTGATGCAGTGAGAATAAAATAAGTCCAGAAGGAGATTTATATATAAAAAAACAACACATTGACTAATTGGGACAATCAATTGAATACACAAAGTCCAAAAACACAGCAACAGGTGATGTCAGGTGGCTTTTTAATGTTTCCAAAAATAGTCTCTGAAACTGGGATTTGTTTTACAAAAGCATCCATATATCTAACAGGTATGGACTTCTTATGTAAACAAAGACTGTCAGACTCAGTGGTGGCACCAGAAGACTGAATGCTTGAACCCTTGGCAGGAGTTAGACCATCCACAACTGAGAAAAAGAAAGCGTTTTTCTTTACTTATTAAATTACTCAACCGGGTAGTCAGTTTTAGAAATTGTTAGCTGAGTAACCTACAGTAGATGACTAGAAGTATACACAATGTACTAGTAGACGGACCTAAGTCAGAGCAGTATAAATGCAGTAATTAAGCTGAATTAAACAGTAATGATGACTAATGATGTCATGCTTATAACTTGTTTGAATGCCATAAGACATCAGGGTTCAAGACAGGTGTTACACATTTCTGCCCACAAGTTAACACTCATCTCAATCAGGCATGGCTATAAGTTTATGACCTCCAGGAAGTTATCTAAATGCCACACAATTACACTGACACAGAATTGTGCATTCATCATCCTTGGCCGCTCTGTCAAACTCATTTTATTTTTCATATCTTTCACTACAGTTATCGTGGAGAAAGGGACGAAGGCTCAAAGTCAGTCGAATGGTTAAATGTTCCAGTGAGTATATGCCCTTGCAGCACAAATTTGTCCACTAAGAGAAGAAGGCTGTCTCAAGGACAGTGAGATTTACTAGGGATGTATGTGTTTTGTGGGTGCATGTGTTCGGTTTTGTTTTGTTTAGGTGGAGTGACAGAATTTAGGAGCAGCATCATCCCAGACTGACATCAGTTAGATTCAGAGGTATTCACAGCGGCTATGCCCGCAAGTGCCTCAGACAGCTGGGACAGAAGGATTTGTGACGTCTCTTCTTTGGGTCAACAGATGTCTGTCAATTTCTTGTAGAGAGAAATCTATTCTGCAGCTTCAGTCTCCATTGCCTGTCCTGTTGCACTCTCAACGGTCTTTGAGGCCTTGGGAAAAAAAAGAAGATTGAAATGAGAGGAAGCATTTAGCAGCTGTGTTCTTGTCTTATTTCATAAATCACGCTGCTCTGCAAACTCACCTTCTTTTTCTTCTTCTTCTGAGTCTTGCGGCTGGCTGAGCTCTGCAGCAAAGCCTTTATGTGAAAAAGACAAAAAGGACGTTTAACCTCATGGAGGTGCAGCACACAATACATCAACACATAATGGCTTTGAGAAAGCTAAGTCAGCTAACAGCATGCTGTAGCAGCCCCATTAGTCTAGATGCAACATCGCATCCATCAGACACAGTTCACCTTCAGCTCTGGGTCCTCCACTTCATGCTCAGACTTGTAGAGTTCAGGTTCAAAGAGGCTGTTTGTGATTCGCAGAGGTCCATTGGCCATGAGAAGCACGGTGAACTTGAACTGGGCGACAAATTCACCTAGACAAAGATGAGGTTGAAAGTTGCATTAAACAGTTCCACTTGGTATAATGTGGCCATCAAACGTTTCAGTTAAGAATACTAATAGGACTTCACAACGCTGGAAAGTTTTTCCGGCAGCAAACATTTTATGCTGTCCACTTTGTAGATGAAGCTATCAGTTATGTGTACGTGGATGCATATGCATAGCAATCGCAGTGTGTTCCCGGGTGACATTGCAGCATCTTGAATTAAAAAAGGAACAAGGAGGCTTATTGCCAGTCTGATCACAGTCCTAGTTTACCAGAAATGTTTGAGGGCATCCTTAAAATCAATTACATAATTTCCCATGGGACAGGAAGGAAACAGTCTTGGCTATCTAATCAGTAAATGACAGAATAAATGTCAGATGGAACGGACGATTAATCAAGAGCGAGAAACAGTGTGAGATTTGCTGGGAACTGTTGCGATAACACAAGTGTCTTGTTATTTTTAAGCAGAATTTGCTGATTCCAGCTTCTCAAATATGAAGCTTTTGTTTGTCACATGTGATACGACACAGAACAGAGTGAGAGGAGGTGTGTGGGAGGCTGCTGTAAACAATTCTTTCTGTGGAAACGGTGGTGAGTTTCTGTCTGTGTGCATCCGCTACCCAAATAAACTGAAACTGATCACGCCCAGTGTCACTGAGCATGGAGACTCAAGTACATGTGCAGAACTTTCATGGTCAGCAAAGTCATTAATGGCATCTCATTGTTCCACTCACCCTCTTTCTCATTCAGCACGTTGAATGGCTGCAGCAGCTCATGTTTAGCGCACTCCATCACGCCCAACCTGGCCTTGCCTTCATCTTCAAATGCTCTGATGAGATAGAAAGAGGGGAAAAAAATGAGGTGGTGAAACCTGGGAGATGATTTATTAAATACACAATAAAAATGAAAAAAAAAAAAGTGATGTTTGGTTAAAAGTTGCTACCTCAGAGTGAAAGGCATCGTATCGAAGCGTCTCTCCATCTCACTGAAGAATGTCCGAGAGGTCTTCATCTTCAGGCCGTACACCTTGTTGGGGTCTCGTTTGTAAACGGTGGTCCTCTGACCTCCATCTTTTGCCTGAGTTGAAAAATAAAACATAATATTTTCCTTGCCTTTATGGAATTTTGTGGAAAGTGGAAAAAAAAATGTTTCTGAACTTCCTCTCACCTTCCCCTCTCCGGTGCTGATAAGCACATCCACTGCATATACCTCATGCACCTCAAACTCAGCTTTCTCATGGTCCTTTCTACAAAAGCAGAGTGACAAAATCATCCACTGGTTAAACATAAACAAAAAGCACTTTCTGAGTGAACTCACTTTTGCTGGTCCGTTGGGTTTTGGATGATAGTTTTCTCCCCATCAATGATGTGTTGTTTGAGCTGGTGGGACAGCATGCCTGCACACATTTCAGAGTCAAGTACGTCAAATTACATCCAGTAAATGCACACCACTGGTGATCACAGAGCTTGAAGGTGCCAAATGTTCACTCACCCTCAATAGGGGAGCACTTGAATGACTTTGCAATCTTGTTCCAGGCTTCTGTGACCTGTGTGTTCTAATGGGAGAGACATCATTTATTAGATGAGGCGTGAAGAGTGATGCTGTTGGTCGAATCAGTGGTCACGGTGGGCGAGTTTTACCTGGTTTCCTGGCTTGACAAGCCGCAGAGCAGCCTCAGCACAGAGGTGAGCTGCTTTGAGAACGTCAGCCTTCCGCCCTGTCAGTGGGTTGTCCTGAGGTGACACAGGAGAAGAGTTTAAGATTGCAAGAGGTGAAATAAAGTATTAACTAGCAGTTAATGGTGTGTTAGTTATAGTTCTGCAGGTATAATTCAAACAGCGATGACATACCTTGGTCACTCCAACGATGAAGCTGTGAGCCACATTTGAGATGAAGCCATCAACGTGCACACCCAGATCACTGCAAACAAACAACAGGAAAACATGAAGTCAGGAAAGTCTCATCTGCAAATAAAACATAGTTTATCTTCTAGTACACAGGGTGGGTATAACTTCAGCAGCTTACATTTTGACAAGGTCCCCATCCTTCAGTATGACATCAGGGTCACTCTTCAGAGGGGAGTGATGACATACGCAGTTGTTAACTGACACACAAGTAGGAAAAGCGATACCTGTGAAAGAAAGAGAGTGAATGAGGGGGGGCAGGGGTTGTGCTGAGTCAGAGACATCAATGGTGAGTAATGAAAAAACGAACGCAACAATGACGTACCTTTCTTCATGTCTTTTTCCTTCTTGAAGATTTTCCCAGTTTCTGCCATGATGAAGGCATCTCCCTTTTCACACAGGCTGAGCACGGAGACTCCAGCCATAGCTGCACCGACTGTCGTCTTCATAGCCTCTGCAGGACAAGGTTAAAATGTTATGTCATTAACAGAGTGAATATAGTTTTATGATGCAAATAACCATTGTTTGCATTAATAATTAATCTGGTGATCCTTTTCTGGGTCTGGATGCATCGTATGTTCTATAAAATGTCAGAACAGTGAAAAAATGTCATGTGACATCCTCGTTTTGTACAAGTCCATTCATTTTCTGTCAACTGGCTCCATTAATCATCTAATCATTTCAACACTGTTAGAGTTGCGCGTTTTTTCTGATCAGATGAACGGATGCAGCAGGCTTTCGCCACTGAGGAGAGATAGTTTGGTAAAAAAAAAAAAAATTAAGACATAGAATGACTCATGCTTATTAGTCATGACTTTGGTCAGAATGGCTTGTGAGTGTTAGCATCAGATTACACTGCCAACAACTAATTTGAGCTTGATGAGTCTGAAGTCCCGCTGGCTAGAAAATAAACGTTTGACATCAGCTTGAAACTTCGCTTGTAGTAAATTAGATGTCTTAAAATAAGGACATCGAGAGTCATTGAGATGAAGCATGCAGTCATCTCCAGAAGATCAGTCATTGGAAACTGATACAGAACCATGTGAATTTCTTTTGAAAGGTTACGACAGCTGGAATATTGGATATTCTTTGAGGCAGCCTTTGATTAGGAAGTCAGAGAGCAGATTACCTTGCAGCACTAATAATATATATTTATTTTTGTTTAATGGAATTTACTATATGCATTTAAACTCGCAGGAAGGTCAGCTGTTCATTTTCCAGACCGGATCATGGCCAAACACGAAGACAGGGGTTTGAACTGACAGGTGCGAGAGTCAGCGTGAAGGTGGGCGCTTGTTGAAAAAGCGTATCAGTACTTAGCAAGCAAACCCTTAATGGGTTAACACAAGTTAAATATAGTAGGAAATAAAAAAATGCATGTGCAAACAGACTTCTGATGCTGTTCATGCTGATTTAGATTAAATGTGAATATTTGTATTAAACCAATAATGACATCACACTCATGATGTAGTGTGCAGCATGTGGCCTTCAAAATATCAGCACCACACACACATATACATATATATATATTTGCTTTAATCACAATAACAGAGTGTGAAGTTAATGGTTCGTGTTTGTTTATGAATAATTCATGTTTAACATGGCAGAACAACGTCACTACATGTGTTAACTAGCAGCTGCTTACCCAGATTATGACTTTAAATGACACCTTTAAAAGACAACCAGACCTTCAGTCTCTTACATAACACGTGTCTCGATGTTAACTGAACACACACATACATACAGGTTATTATACACCTGGATCAGCCTCTTGTTGCCTTTAGTTTTGTACTTGTCATTGTTATCTGTAACGTTAGCAGTTACAGCTAGCCGACGCTTGCTAGTAAGGTAGCCCAGCCACAAAGCTAACTAGCTCGCCGGGGCTAATGTGACAGCAGCGTGACGACAAATAAAAACCACAGAGAGACGCTCTGACTGAATACACAGCAAGCTTTATGTTTCATTCATGTTAAACACAAGGCCCGCTTTCTAACGTGGTCTTGCGCTGGTGCTGCTGCGGCACATGGCACCCAGCAGCTGCCTGCTCTGACTTAGCTGACGCTGCTAGCTGGATCCTGATACTTGTGGACGGTTGAGTCCAAACGGCAGATTAACGTCCCACTTACGATTCGCAATCTCGGCCCCCATTTTATACTTGGTGACCACCAAGTCATCGGCGATGGTCTGCTCCTGCGTCTCGTCATCTCCAGACATGTTGGCAGTGTGTCGGCGAACTCAAGAGTAACTTTTCTTCCCCCGGCGGGTGTCAGTCAGTCAGTCACAGGATGGACCACGCTGCTCTCTGCACCGGCCCGCCCGACTTCGGCTGGCAGCCCTACGTGCACTAGATCCCGCCTGCTGCCGAAGACACACTGCCGCAGTCAAGATAGTTCACGGCCCAGCTTTGAGTGTAACACCCCCCAAAAAAGGCACCAGAATCAGAAATACTTTATTAATAATCCCCGCAGGGAAATTGTTTTTGTTACAGCAGCTCCCAAACGGTAAGTGAGATAGTCAGTGATAGCAAGAAAACAAAACTTTAACAATATACACCTATACAATATCATATTTTAACACTATATACACATGAATAAACAGTTAAATAAAACCAGTAACAGTAAAATAAAAACCAAGTAACAGTGGACTATGCAATATGTAAGTCTAAAACCTTATAAAGAATTTAGTCTTTGAGAGACTGTACAGAGAATACCCACTGATTGTATAAAGTGCAGTATGCATGGGTAAAATTTCAAATTAGACCATGAACAGCCAACAGGATGCTAATACACACCTGCTAATTTATTAATTATGTCTTTAGTATATTTACAGAATAAAAACCAATCATACTGGGCAGCAGTAGCTCAGTCTGTAGGGATTTGGCTTGGGAACAGCATGGATAGTCAGCACTGGTAGTTAGAGATTCGCTACCTCAAGGTGCCCTTGAGCAAGGTATCAAATCCCTAACTGCTCCCAAGACGCTGCTATATGTGGTTGCCCATCACTCCACCATCTCTCCACATTTTCGCATGTCTATGAGTGCATTTGTTCTGAAAGTCTTGAGTCATCATGTATATATTTATTTATACTTGCTGAGCTTTTGTTGGCTGCTTTTTCTTCCATTGTGGTCCAACTTATCCTAGATCTCTCAGTTGGGTTTAGATCAGGTTACCATGGAAGCCAGATCATCTACTGCCCCCTCGTCAAAAAAACAAACAAACTAAAAAAAAACTCATATGAAAAACATTTGATAGTCCCCCTAAGTGCAAACCAAATGATGGTAGGCTGATATAGTAGTTATACTGGTTAAGTCTGCCTTGAATTATGAATAAATCTCCAACAGTGTCACCAGCAAAGCACCATCACACTTTCTCCTCTATGGTTCAAGGTGGGAACCACACATGCAGATGCATCTTGCATCTAACAAAGACATTAGACCCAAGTACAGATTTCCACTGACATCCATTCCTCCTGTTTCTTGGCTCAGTCAATTCTCTTCTTCTTGTTGATCTCCCTCAGAAGTGGTTTCTTTGCAGCAGTTTGACCATGAAGGCCCAATTCACTGATTCAGATTCTACTTGAATACTGTGATAACTGTAATAACCTGCACAGAGCTAACTCTTGGTCTTTCTTTCCTGGGGCGATCCTTATGAGAGCTAGTTTCATCATAATGTTTGATGGTTTTTGTCCCTGCACTTGGAAGACATTCAAATTCTTCAGATTTTCTGAATTGTCTGTTGGACTGTTGTTTCTCTTTACTTAGATGAGCAGCTTGTGCCATAATATGGAAGACTACAGTAGTCAGATAGGCAACCGGTTGCTCTAGTGACAGTTTGCTACTTTGAATAATCTAAAATCTAAAACATATTTTGCTTTGTTTACACTTTTTTGTTTACCACATAATTACATCTGTGTTCTCATCTTCAGTGTTGTTCCAAAAAGAAAGCTTAAAGTTCACTTTGTTGCCATAAAGTGCAAAGACATGCTAAATCCTTTTACCTAATTTACCCAGTAATTTTGTGGCAAACCCATTAGCTCTTAAACTGGGAACGAAACCGGAAGTGGGTTGAAGTGAATGATCTCACCTCTGTCATCATCTCTGATCCACCTCTCACTAAATCGCGCGCGAGTGCCTCACATGCCTCCATCTCATTTTCTGCTGTTCGTGGTGTCAGTGTGCAGAAATACAAGTGACATACATGAAAGAATATTTTATTGTTTTATTTAATAGCTACACGACACAATGACACAAGTGATTTGATATTTGCAAAATGATCGTATTTATTCACTCATATTCACGTTGTAATATATTGTACAAAAAGA
Source organism: Larimichthys crocea (assembly GCF_000972845.2). NCBI lineage: Eukaryota > Metazoa > Chordata > Actinopteri > Sciaenidae > Larimichthys > Larimichthys crocea. The sequence goes on from NC_040025.1 coordinate 16,140,891, forward strand.
CTGCTCTACAAAAATGTGACATCTCATCTTAATGCTACACATTGCGTATGTTTAACAATGAAACATTCACTGTTACATCACACTTACAACAAACTTTACATGCCTGTTTTTAATTCAGGAGCTGCTCACCGTGCTCTTTGGATGTTTTGCCGTCTGTAACATTTATTTTGTGGTTAAGATTGAAGGGTGTATTTCTTTTATTACTTTCATCTTTCAGTGTTTATTGTATGATGGAGAAAAAAAAAGCTGGAAAACATTACAAAACTACCCAAATTTATGACAGGAACAACTGCCACCATGTCTCTGTCCCAGTCCACATGATTAGGTGCGTACAGCATCTGGCTTGAGGAACAGTCTGCTGTGCCAGTAGTCTGGGTTGTCAAATGATGTGTTGCTGCCAGGCTCCCCCATGCCAGCACACACCTTGATGTATCCCCCGATCCCTGCACACCTGCCACTGCCCGTCTCCTCAGAAACAACTCTCCCCTTCACTGGGAGGTTCTGGTAGTCTGCCTGCTCCCACCCATTGGGCACGACTCCAAGTCTGGTCATCTCCTCATACTCCTCCACCGTTTCTCCTCCAGCTGTGAGCACATCTGGCCCAGGCATGACCATACTGCTCACATTCCCCATAAGTGCGGGTTGTTTATTTGTGTTGTGGTGCTTCTCCTCTTCCTCTTCTTCCACGTGCTCCTTTTTCAACACCTCCACTATTTGGTCTGTTTCCTCTGACTCTGCTGCACTGTTTACAGACTTTTGACTCCCACGCCTCTCCCATGCTGGATCTCCCTCTCCCTCCGTAGAGTTGGACCGCCTGATATCCATGTATTCATACCTGCCTATTGCTTGAGCTTCCTCTCCTTGGTCATCAGCAGCTCTGATCCCACTATCAGAGTCCCCAGTGAGCTGATGTTTCTCTGCGGAGTCTCTTTGCTCTGCAACACCTCCTTCACACTCCTTCTCTTCTTGTTTGCTCCTTACAGCTGAGATTGGTGCCACAGTTTCCACATGTGCTGTGTCCTCTACAGGTAACAGAGGCGTGAAGGTTGGAGAGGGTAAAGGTGAGGTTTTACCACAAAGTGCCATTGAACAAAGGGCATCTGCTTGTGATAAGGTGCTGCTGGTTGAGCAATGAGGAGCACCAGACTCTTTGCTCATGATTTCATAATCCTGGGAGGGATTTATCACCACGAGAGACAGATTATTCTTGAGTCTTGAGCTTCTTCGACCAGAATGAGAGACTTTAGGGACTGAAGGAAAGAAGACCAAGAGAAGATGTGTCATTTATGCTAGAATTTACCAGTTGTTTCCGAAAGGGAACAAAAGCAAAAGTCATTATGCTCCTATCCTAGCACTGATAACTTACCTCTCTCTGGAGTAACAGGTGATCCAGCCAGTACATAGCCATAATGATCCACCTCCTCTTCCTCTGCCGTCCACACCTTATACGAAGATGGACTTGATGCTGTTGAGAGTTTCCTGTGCCGGCTGATGGAAATTCGAGGAGTTCCCCTCTCGGATCCAAACCTGGCCCTGTGAAGACTCCCGCTCCGTAAACCTTCCTCACGCAGCTCGGCCTCTCTGCCGCTCACCCTGACCTCTGACCTCTCAGGCAGCGTCCGCACCGAGCTCAGTCGAGACCTCTGAAGCCACAGCTGAGACAGAAAAGCAAAGATTCTGAATGATGCAACAGTTTTAAGACATAAATCCTAATATTTTTAAATGAGACCAGAGGAACCATCATTTTAATGTGAGATAATGGCCTACTGGCAGGTGCTGGATCATAAAATATATTTTATTGGCAAAGTTTAATAATAATACGGATTAGAGTGAAGCTATTAGAGCTAAATATATCTACTTTTTCACGTGTGAAAGGCAAGCTTTAAATGGTGTTAGTCTTAGAGGGTGGGAACGTGTTTGTTTGCATGCATTTGTGTGAACGTGTATGTCTGCATCACCTGGCGGATACTGTCCACGGGGCTGGGGGTCATTGGCAGGTATCCAATAGGTCCAGCCTGAGAAGTGCCGCTCTATCAATGAAGGAATAAAAAGTGTTATGTGCCGGGTACTAGAGCCCTAAAATATATCAGATCTGAGATGTATTTCATTACCCTGTAAGAATTAATCCGCGAACGAGACAAACTCCAAGATGGAGAGTGTTGGAGAGGAGGAGTAGCCAAACCATCTTCCAGTCCCTCCTCGTCTTGGTCTTCCAAATCTGCGTCCAGAAGACCTCGCTCTGATTCCCTTCGATGGATCTCTCCTGGGGACATTTCTGCTCCTTCCACCTACGGAATGATATTGATGCACAAGGTTTTAGATCTGCAAGCAGGGGACGTAGCTGTACAATAAATGATGATGATGATAGCCTCACCTTGATGACTAGATATCTAGGTGGGTCTCTTGCCATGCGAGTAAAGTCACTGGCCAGCTCTTTGAAGGTCGGCCTTATATTCTCATCAATCATCCAGCCTGAAGAGAAGAAGTAAAACAATTCATATCACGTCTTTGTGTGTTTGTGCACACTGGTGTGACATCACTCACATTTAACCATGACCATGTAGACGTCTATGGTACAGATGTGGGGCTGTGACAGTCGTTCGCCCTTCTCCAGCAGACTTGGCACTTCCTGAGGCTGCACGGATGCATACGGCTCCGCCCCAAATGACATCATCTCCCAAACAGTCACCCCTGTCCAGGAAGGGAGACAGACAGCAGCTTTCAAGAGGACAGTTTATTTATAGACACATACTGTATAATACTGCACAGGAATACAAAGCCTCTTACCATAACTCCAAACATCACTTTGATGAGTGTATCTTCGAAACAAGATGCTTTCAAGTGCCATCCATTTTATGGGTGTCTGGATTAGGAGACAAATTGCAGATGAGCCATACAGATTCATTCCATTAATGGAAGAGACTGTGCAAAATGTGACTGAAAATTAAAGGCTTTTCTCGAACTGAATGAGTCATAACAACCTTGGTGTCAGTGTAGACGTATTTCTTGTCATCAGGATAAAGAAGGTCTGCTACACCGTAATCAGAGATCTGGACCTGGTAGTCGTTCTTCAGCAGGATGTTGCGGGCAGCCAGGTTTCTGTGGACCATGCAGTGCTCCTCCAGGTAGTACATACCCTGAGAGACAGACATACATACAGTATATAGCCCATATATTCTCTGACAGCTTTTTCATAACAGTGTTTGCTTAAAGCTGCACTCACCTTAGCAATCTGCACACACCAGTTGAGCAGGCGCTGGGGGTCCATGCTGTTCTTGTGCTGCCTGATGTGCTCCAGTAAGGAGCCCTGTGAACTAAACTGGGTCACCAGTTGCAGACTGGGACCTGGACAAATTCCCAGCAGTCTAACGATGTAGGAATGATCCAGACTTCCCATGGACAGCATGTGCTACAGAGAGAGTAAGTTGATAAAACTGTTTTTTTTTTCACCGTCAGACAGTTTTATGATACTTTATGGTCTTATTTTTGTCATAAACTAAGTTATATTTCACATTAACTGTTTAAATTTCTCTCAAGAGTGTAAGAAGCTCTGATTCTCACATCGGTTATCTCAGTGAAGGTCTGTCGGCCTGAGCTGTCCTGGATGGTCTTAATGGCCACAGGGATCTTCACTGTCTCTCCCTCTGGAGTCCAAAAGCCCTTAAACATAATTACATGTACAGTTGCAGTCACAGTTAACTGTCTGTGAGACTCTAAAATCTAAACCTTAAATCAGTGGATAATCAGTGTATTTCCAACCAATACCTTATTCACTGTGCCAAAAACTCCAGAGCCAAGAGTTTTGATCTTCTTCAGCTCTGATGATCTCAGGATGCGGGCATGAACCTTAGTACCTTTCTCTCCAGGACCCAGGGGCTCAAAGCTCTGTCCAAAAACAGGAATAATTCCCATATGATTTTTTTTCTTTGAAATGCATGTAGCAGTCAATTCAAACGCAGCTAATGGAAGCTCATGAGGTTGGACGGTCTCTAAAGTCTCACCTCTCCGCTCTCCAGGTACCTCCTCATGGCTCTCTTGCGGCGGATGGCCAGGCCTCGATGGTACAGCACACCGAGGAAAAACAACACCAGACAGAAAATGAAGCAGGCCGGGACACCTAAAGCTATGCCTGTTATCTGACCACTGCAGAGTGAAGTAGAGAGAGATGTGGACAGAAACAGAGATAAGTAATAAGTAATAGAGATATGACATCCTAATAAGACTTTGCTTTGCCAGAAACTGTAGTCCTGTGGCAACAGCAACAAGCAGATCTGATCAAAAACTGTGCTTCAGGGTCAACCAGTTGTTCCAGGCAGCAAAGTTTCTGACATTCATAAATATTTAGTCTCGCAAAAGCAAATAAAAAACCTGTTGTGTCTAGTTTGAATGCGATGAAGAGCAATTAAACATCTGTCTTTGTCTCTTGTTCCAATTTTTTTTTTTTGCTCACAAGCAAGAGCCTCCGTGTACGTCTGAGGAGGACGCACATAAACTGAACAGAGATGCTCTGAATCATTCTTTTTAATGTCCATGTGCAACAACAAGGTCAGAATACAGTCTGTGTTTACCAAAAGACTCTCTTCTCCTACTGTCTGCATGCTAGACTGCTCTCCTCTCCCCCACGGATACAGCTGTCTTCAACTGGTAATGGTTGTCATGCAACTGGGCCTCTTACAGACACACAGATAAGCTGAATCCTTCTCCAGGAATTTATCCTTATGCCAACATCATTAAAGTTTCACAACAGTATTTCTTATGTTTTACTTAATTTTGGCAGCTACAAGCATTTTATTCACAACAATTTCCACTATTTTCCATCCTGATTCATCCATCCATTATCTGTAACCGCTTATCCTCATCAGGGTCACAGTGCTGGAGCCTATCGCAGCTGACTTTGGACGATACACAACGTGATTTGCATAAGAACAAATCTAACAAGAAGTGTAGCATCTGTTTCTGACATTTCATTTCATTGGAACAGCTTCTCAATAATGATTTCACAGGTTTAGAGAAGCACACTAGCTGCCATGTGAATTATAACACATGCAAAGTATAGAAAAGTTTTCTATAGTTTTACTTTTCTGTATAAAAAAGTATGAGGGAAACTCATGAGAATTAAAATAAGCACACTGTCATGGCCATGCCTCACTCTTGCTCTGCTCTCACTATACACCTGCCCATCATTAGCAACCAGTACACTTGTCTGCCATCCAGTCACCCCCCCTGCCTACAGGAGCTCTGGACAAACTGCCAGCCAGTTTACTTTTGCATCGAGTTAGTTAGTTCACCTGCCCATCTGTCTGAGACACACACCTGTTGTAGGATTATCTGCCTGCCCATTTCATTATCCACCAGGCCTGTCAGCCAGCTCTCATCCCTGCCAAGCCTCCATCTCCTCTTTCTGCCTCTCCAAATCCAGCCACATCTCTCTATTTGAAATGGTAAATAGACTATACTTATATAGCTGCATTGGCTACCATGCAAAGTGCCAACTACTCATCAGAAAAGAGGGAGTTAATCACGTTCACATACACTCACAGCCCTCTGGAGCAATTTGAGGTTCAGTATTTTGCCCAAGGACACTTGGACATGCGGACTAGAGGAGGAACCGCCGATCTTCTGATTAGTGGATGACACACTCTACCTCGTGAGTCACAGCCACCCACACCATATAAAATACCTGTTTTCACTTTACCTGCCTGTCCTGTGTCTGTATTTGACTTCAGCCTTACTAAAATGTGACACACAGGGCTGCAGAAACTGACTTTCTCATCCTTCTCTATGTGAGAAAATGACAGGTCTGGATGTGGAGTGTCTGCAGTTAAAGGTGTGTAGGATTTAGTGACACCTAGCAGTGTGCTATTTGCAATCTCTTAACATCACTCTTTTCCTAGCGTAAGGAAAGTATGGTGGAAAAATGAGACAGGCCCATGAGCCAGCTTGTCTGTGCTTAAACATTGTGGACTGAAAAACAGGTTCATTCCAAGGTGACAAAAACATAATTAGTTAGTAATTACATAGTAATACACAATTGAGGGTAAAATTGGCACCACTATCCCATGTGGGTATCACATAGTACAGTGCAGTGTTTTATATTCACCAGCAGGGGGAAACACTCACCTACTAACTGCCAGTCTGGCTGCCTCTAAACAATCATTTAATCCCGGGCCTGAGCATCTGAAACACATAAACACATTATCACCTTCAACATTTGTTGATTTAATTATCGTTGTACATGTACTATGGATGGATACACATGAAAATACACACATATACTTGGAGTCCAGTCTCACCCCTGTGTGCAGTTGTGGTGACATGGTTCACAGTGACCCTCCCTGTTGGGGTATTTGAAGATCAGACCCCTTTGTCCATCATTCACTCCAGTGGGACAAGAGGACATGCAGTAAGGACCATCTCGAAGGTTGGCACACGCCACACACTTGTCTGTACCCTATGAGAGATCGAGAGGAAGGCAGAATAATGTGGGAGGAATTGAGACTGACTGAGAGAGATTATATACAGGGAAGCAGCTGCAATGAATCAAGACATAGTGCAAGGGCATGCCTTTGTGTGGTACTTATAGCTCCCAACCTAATGAATAATTCAGACCATTAGCCACTGTATATAACTTGTGATATAATAGACAAGGAGTAGCAGAGAGTCAATACTAAATCTCTTAATGGAAGAAAGCAGCGACTTTGCCAGCATTTTTGGTTTTTGTTGGGCAGAAGGTGGGATGACAAGAACATCAAAAGTTTTAAGTTGTTTGAGAGATTCGAATCTTTTTTTTTTTCCAATAATGTAGATGGTCAAGATTGCAATTTCTTCTAATCCAGGACAAACAGCTACTCATGTCTAGACAGTATTTATATTACTGTATCAGGGGTGTAGGTGGGGAGACACAGTAAATCAAACTGAAATGATAAAAATAGGAATTTGAAAAGTGATGGTTACATGTCGGCCTGTCCCAAGTGGAAAGTCTGTTCTTGTACTCCAGTAAAGGTTTGACCGTTAAAAAAATGATGACACCAAGAAAACCTTAAGGCAAAATACCAGTGTGGTAGGAAATAGTATTTGTCATAACTCCCAAAATATTATTAGTGGGCAGCAAAATTCAAAGTGAGAATTCATATAACTGGGCCAGAGTGTAAGAAAGTTATTACCAGTCCAGTACAGCTGGCTTTCCCACTCTGAGGCTTACACTCTGGGTGACAGGCAACACACTCGCCATCAGGCCGTGCAAATTCCCTCGGAGCTCTGGGGACACAATATTCAGATATGAATAAATTTACACACAAATTAATCGGTAAGTACATCAACACATTGATGTATCTACTGACCCGGTGTGAAAATTACAGCTGCCCACACATGTGCCATCTCGACTGTAGTTTCTACAAGAGAGACATTGGTCGGGCCCCGGGCCCCAGCAGCCTGAGTCTGAACACAGTGGATCACATACATGACCTTCTGCAACTGCACACACAACAAAGAAAAGCATCAGGGAACTGCTGCAGCAATACATAAATCATGTTTACATTTCAGTCAAACTAGATATTATTGCAATATAGTGTGGAATACATTATTCTGACCATTGCATATGTAATATGAGACTGATAAAAATATATGGCATTGTTTCTTCAGTCCATTTGGATTATAGAAGAGTATTTTCGCCTCACCACACTCTGTCAGTGGCCTGTTGTTGTTGAGGTTGTTTACTCGAACTCTGCGGCCTCTGAACAGCTGCGACCAGTTTACAGTGTGGTGGTAACAGAGGTTGGCATTCTGACTGATGTACACACTGCCATCACTGATCTCCCGGAGAGAGCGCAGACCCAGTGAGGTAAGAGTGGGGATGCGCATCACCATCAGAGAAAACCGCCTTTGGTTAGAGGGGTGAAGGACGGAGGAGGACACGGACAAAAAGAAAACAAATAAGAAAGAATACATTAAAGGTAGCCAGAGAAAGATCATAAGTAGAGCAAACATCAAATAATTATTCCAAACTTGTAACATTGGACTGTATCCGCAGATTATTTTTTAAGTGTAAGAAAGATGTCAGTTCAGGGATCACACACACGCACACACAGTCCATACCTGTTCACAGCTGTGAAGCATACAGGGAGAAGAGAGCGGTTAGAAAGTTTCAACATGATGCACAGGAGGCTTGTCATGAGGTGTTAACACAAATAGCATCTTAGAAGACTGAGCAGACAAACAGGAGGATGTAGAGAGTATGAGAGAGCAGTGATGACACATTGTCAACACACTTCACATGTAATGCAGAAAGATATTAGTTTAAGCAAAAATACGAGCATCAGAACCAGCTTGAAGTGTGAGGCAGCGCACTAGATTCATCGTAATGTCATCTTCTTAATATTAAATCTTTCCATATAAAAGAAAATATTGACCTTAAAAATGGCTTCCTCTAGTTCGCTCTATAGGTACCCACTTTGGTTGTTTGGTATTGATTGTGTTCAGTTTACCCTTGATTTATGTTACACATAGTTTAAGTCAGCGCCTACAGCTTAATAGCATCCAACACCCAAACGTTACTACTTATTTCTGTACAGTTTGCCTACATTGAGTTGTACTTAATACATTATTTTGATTTGCTTAAATGGTTGCAATGTGGGCCTCAGTGTTTGTTATGTTTCTGAACAAGCCAGGCATAACAATTATCTTGTACTAATTTAATTCTTAGAGTGGATTATCTTTGGGCTGGCTCAGACTGACTGTTAACAAACATGCCCATCATTAGCAGTCTCACATGGCATATAAACAAGCCTCACTTGTAGAGCGACCTCCCTTGAATGGTAGCAAGACTCGAAAAGACGGACAGATCATTCAGTTCATTCGGCCATGACTGGATGTTTAGGATATCTGACAATAAAATAAAGAGATCATATTAAACTTTTGTCACCAATTGGTCAACAGGAAACTAGGAAATCAATTTAAAACTTTGAAAATTGTTGAAAAGTAAAATACGGTATTTTCATTTCAAGTTAAATGTGGTAAAACATTGCTACAGCATTAAGATCCTTTATTAACAACAACAAACTTTGTTGTACATACAAACCTGTTATTTCTCTAACAGTGCGAAACACTTCCAGCTTTTTGGCATCCAGGGGTGGGATGTTTTTAAAATCGTCTCTATGAAGAAAAAAAACACACGACATTGAAACTGACTGTACTACAACACCGTACTCTGAAATTGTTCAAGCAAGGGGCAATTACCCAAGAATCCCCGTGACGAGGAAGTGAAGGCTGCCCTGGATCTTGGTGCAGTTGATGAAGCTGTCGATGTTACTGGAGTCCACGGTCTGTCTGTGTTCAGCACCAGTGCCTTCACACACTATAGGGATGATCAAACGCCATCATTAGCTATGATAAGTGACATGCAAACTCAGTGTAAGAAGTGGAAAGTGCTTATCAGTGTCAACCTTTTGGACAGAGTCCACTGCAGAGCTCACACTGCCTCTGGCCTTCCCTCTCCACCTCCATCTTGTCTGGAGGACAAACGCTCACACAGGAGCTACCATCCACCACAAAATGAGCTACAAGGAGGGAGAAAAGAAATGTTGATAAACTTCAGGAGAAATTAATAATCACTCATCATCACGCATCATGGCAGGTCTCATACCAATGTTTTGCACATTACAGTGTGTGGAGACTAATATGAAACATGTCTACAAAATTAGGAAAGTTAAAGTCAAAGTATGTACCAACATTGGACAGTTCTCAAGAATATACGTTAAGTAAGCAAACACACAAACAAACACATGCGACTCACTGGGGCACTGGGAGACACAGATGGATCCGTACTGATATTTGGCATTTGGGTTGGTCTCCATTTGAAATGTCTGCTTGTTATAGATCAAAGTCTGGGGACACTGGGGCACACAGGCTCCAGAGTCATTGAAATGACGACATGCCTGCACACACACACACACACACACACAGAGATAATTACATTTCAGCAATTTCTTTATCGAACAAGACATCTGTTTGAAAACACAGACATTCCAAACTTACTGGGTAAAGTCAAGAAATCTGTAACTGTGTTTTGAATGTTTTTACTCAAATTCTACAACTCATTTGTGGCCCTGTAGATACATATGTCAATCTGTCAGTCCTTGCTACTCTACTCTTCTAGACTGGTCTAGACTAAAATATATCAACAAGTATATGGATTGCCATTAAAGGTCCAGTGTGTAAGATTTAATGGCTTCCAACTAAATCACCCCTTGCCTCATCCTCCGCTTCCAGGTGTGTAGAAGAACTTAACAGTGGCCAAAACACTCGTGAAAGGCTCTATTTAGAAGCATCCATTCTGGGCTATTGTAGAAACATGGTGGGCTCTGCGGACAAGAACCCACTTCCTCTGTATAGATATAAAAGGTTCCTTCTAAGAATTACAACAAATCAAACAAAACATGATGACTTTTTGTCAGGTGATTATACCCTAGTGAAATTGGAGGATGATTTTTCCTCCTCCCAAAAAAATCTTGCATCAAGAGGTTAATATTTATATAGACAAACCAAACCCTGATCTAGATATGAAATTTTGCCATATGGCAAAGTTTCTCTTACATGCTTGGAAGGAGAGGGTGAGGTGTGGGAGATTTGATTGATTTCATTTACAATCTACACCAACTTCCACTAAATCTTACACACTGGACCTTTAAACGGATTGCTCTGAAATTTGGTATACAGATTCATGCTCCCCTCGGGATGAATTTCAGTGACTCTTTATCTAGCGCTACCAACAGGTCAGAACTTGAATGGTCAACAGGTCAGAACTTTTCTGACATTATACCTGCTAAACATCTGCATGTTAACATTGTAACTATTAGCAACTTAGCATGTTGAAAGTTAGTGTTTAGCTCAAAGCACAGCTGTACTTGCACAGACACACAGCTGCTAAAATGGCTGTAGACTGTAAGTCTTGTTTAGCCTTCGGGCAGCTGACTTTATAAGTCGGGCTATTGTATTCACATGCTTGTTTTTAAAAAAACAACATGAAAGACAAAAAAATGAAGTACTAATGAAGAACAATGCGAATGTGTTACTGTTTGAGAGCCGACTCTCAAATATCAGCTGCACCAACAAGTGGGTAGACTGCCCACAGTGAGTAAGTTTCACGTGTCTGCAGGGGGATTTCCATACCACACTGCTGTACAGTTTTACTGTAACAAAAACCAATAGTTGACTGGAAGATGAGAATTAAATCCAGAGTGTGTATGGTTTGTAACTGTATAAAAAATTGATAAAATCCACCAGTAAAGTGCTTAAAATCTTTGACTTTCAATTATTTATATTGCAGTGGAATTACATGTGATTGAGAGCAGATAAATGAAGATAAAAAGCAAAGTCGTTTTTCCATAAAGGAGACCAAGCTGAAAAAGACAGAGCACTTACAAAACAGTCGACGTCCAGAGGGCCTTTACATCCTGCTGCACACTCTATGTGACAGCAGTCCCTGGGCCTCGTCCCAAAACAGCGGCCATTACACTGTGGTGCGCACACCGTCTTAGTCACTGAAACACACAGGAGAGATGGATTGAACACGTCACTAATGTGCATGTGTTTGTCTCTCTGTCTATGCATTTCTGTCTATGAAGAGAGGCATTCTGTGAAGAGAAACAAGGAGGAGGCGAACGATAAAACACGGAGAGAAAATCGGGGAGAAAAAGGGAAACAGAACAATTGGGTACTCACAGATCTGACATTGATCCTTGTTTGGCCCCCAGCAGTAATCTCTACAAGATTTGTGGCATGGCCCTGAGAGAGAGAGAGAGAGAGAGAGAGAGAGAGAGAGAGAGAGAGGAAACAAACAGAAATAGACAGTCAGTATGAGACAATCTAGAGATCATTTTTAGTGTAATCTGAACACCGACCTCTCTCGCCATTGTACTGAATGTCAATAGGAGCACTGTTGTCCCTGATGATATCTTGCCAGAAGATCCAAGGGCCATAACTCAGGTACTTGTTGTTGATAATCTGCACTCCTCCTTCCAGAATCTCTGTGAAGTAATGTTTGAGAGATTATTTAAACTACAAAGAGAGAGAGAGCGGACAGGAGATCATTAGCTGACATCAGAGTGACACTTTAGATTACAGCTCACGTATTGCAGTAGGTGCTAGGACAGTCCTAGAAGCTTTTTTTCAGGCCATGAAAAGTTTGGCACCATTAACATCAGTTTTGACTGTTAGATTGATCCTATTTTGGACCCAATTATATATATATTATTCCCCTTTTTATTTATTTATCTATCCAATAAAGGTTTATGCCTTTACTTGATAGGACAGCTGTAGATAGATGAGAAAGTAGGGATGACATGCAGCAAAGGGCCACAGACTGGAACCTTGGCCGCTGCAGTAAAGACTCTTTGTATATGGGGTACGCTTTCTCTGGTTTCTCTGGTGCCAATAATGACAATTTATGAGCACTTTATCAAAAAATGAAGAGTAGCAATATCATCACATAACACATCACATATCACATATTTATTATGGTACTAGGTTGAGGGTATTGCTGTTGTTTTTTTTTCTAAGAAAATATGAATAATGCTTGAAGAAATGAATTATTAGAAACAGGTATTAGAAACAGTGCAATGTACCCTAAACAGGGTACATTGCACTGCAAGCATTTTCCAACTGTCCGCTGCAAGCGAAGGTAGAAATGATAAATGAATGATGACTGATCTCCATTTAGCTGCTTCAGTTTCAGGGTCCTAGTGTCTGGTTCATGCCAGCTCATTATTACACTGTCATAGTTTGCTCAGACACTAATGGGGTTATTGTTAATGTTATTAGTTACACATGTGCCTTTTCTACTACGACAAGTCAAACTAGCTGCTCCTCTTAAATGGACCTTGGATAACCTGCTATCATAGAATGGAGGAGATTTTGGGAATGGATGAGGGACGCTAAAACAGTTTTGGTATGAAAAGTAGAGGTGGTGAATTATGATGCGCTCTAGTCTTTATACCACTGAAGAATACATCGACATCAAAAGATTTAGAAACAGTTCAGACTGTGATTTTCCCTGATTGTTACAATTTCAAAGGATAACTGTTACCTATAAGATCTGTAACAACATGTATCATTCTCTGCCCGTAAAATGTCACATTTTATGTTTTTTCCCACAACAAACCTTAAAGAAGCTTAAAGCAGGACTTGGATTGGTCTGGTTGCTTGAGTTTAAATGCATCCTCTCTGATTTGGACGCCTTAAATAGCATAGATATAGAACATCTTTTGTCCATGTTTCTTATTAAAATTCTTTACCTGTCAGATTAGCAAGACCCAGCTGTCGCAGGCCATTGGAGCCATCCTTGGGGTAGTTCAAGAAGACAGAAAGAGCAAAGCGTCTTTCATAAAGGCTGTTTCCTCTGATGACTCGTAATTGCCCTAGAGGAATCTCCTGAAAGTGGTTCATAGCAATGAGGACATAGCCAGTCACCTCGCGGATTGTCTGGAGGGGAAAAATAAGAGTACACTTCTACACCTTGTGCATACAAATCAGTTGAAAGATGGAGAAGGAGAAGAAGGATAATTTTTACCTTGAGGAAGGAGAAGTCCCAGTTACTCTCAATCTGGGTGATCTCCAGATTTCCCATGATAATCTCACAGCCATCATACCGGTCCTTAGTCAGGTTGTACTGAATCTCCTGAGAACCTGTGGAGCTCAGTCCGTTCTGTGTACCAGGACACACCACTGACATAACCAGGGGGGAAAGACATATATTAAATTTGATGTAAACAAGGGGTATTTGATGGGGAATTGTGGGTAAATGTTTGATACCAGCAGTTGTGTAAGTTCAGCCTATTTCCACCCACTCACATGTACCTAACATCATAGCTAGTGTTTGGAAGATCATGCACAAACAATCTCCTGTCCTGCTGTACCTCTGCATATGTCCCTGTGACTTCTTTTTAAAGGTGGCCTTTTGGGGGAATGTACTGTAAGGGTGACTAGTGTTTTTGGATGGATTTTTCTGTCCAGGGAGCCACTGATTTCTGTTCATTTCTGTAACACTTTAAACAAAATGAGCAGACTCTTGATGATTTATTAGTGTTACAGTGTTATAACACTGTGTTATAGTGTGTTATAGTGTAAAACATGTAAAATACTAGTACTGGAGCGCCAGGGTGATATTGTTTCTGTACTATTTCTGGGTTTGGTGAGTATTCCCGATGTTGTGTGTGTTGCTGTGTTGGCTGGACAGTTTGATGTGAAGCAGAGTATAGGCAGGCTGTAACCCTGGCACATGGAGCAGTCAAGGCCTGGGGCTGACGGAGTGGAGACCAAGGGTCGAGGAGAGTAGGGCCTTTTCTTCAGACAAAGTGCCTCATTGTGATAAAGCTATAAATGTGGACAGTGTGTCCCAGTGAGTGAAGAGTGATGCAGTGACAGACAGTGCTTCTGTGTGTGTGCATGTGCGTATGTGTATGTGTATGTGTCTGAGGGGGTCTGCGTTGCTGAGATCATACCAACAGACAATGGGCTATGTGTGAGTAGAACATTCTGGCACAGGGAAGGGAAATATCGTGAACGGAAGGAGACATACACATCATCTCAAACTGACCAACATAAAACTGTGGCACTGGTCCTTTATGTAGAAAGATTAGGCACCTGCAGGAAACACCGGTCACGTTTCAAGGTACACATCAGAATCTTCCAGCTACACTAAAGTGACTCCATCCATAAACATCCTTTGAGGCTTGTTTCATCTTCATGCACTCACTCATTTAAGGCTGGTCCTCTTGAGTAAACATTCGCACCAGATAGAGGTGGAATTTACAACTTATTTGGGAGAGTTGCGTGATGATTCTGACTATGCACAAGCACACCTGTATAATCCAAACAACCAGATAAACTTTTGGAGTGATTGTCATAATTAAGTGAAAGAAAAAACAACCATCTGCAGATTGCATATGTCAACATGAACAGGACCAGTCCTGTCCTGAGTAGCTTTTTACAACTGGGATCGTTGCCATGCAGGCAATTTTATCTCCACCAGGGCATTTATGTTGCTGCCATTCGTCACTAGCAGTACATAAAGTGGTGATATATCGCTGCATTAAGAGCCTTGATTAGAGCCCAGTAATAACCGTAAAAAAAAAAAACTCTCAATGAGGAGGGTAAGTGCTGTGTGATCTGAGACAAACAACAGGAGAGATGAGGGTTAATAGTTTATAAAATGTAGCTCTCTTAACCCCTCAAGTCTGGGCAGCATCCATGTTTTCTATGCTATTCTATTCTACAAAATATAATCTCATACCATGCTAGAAGGTAGGCAAATGCTGAAGAGGCAACTGCTAGCAGGTGAATTCAAAAAGGAAAACTAAAAACAAACAAACATAAACATACTTCCCTGGTTAATGTCTCTTACATTAGCAGAATTAATTAAATTATAACAATCAAAAGGTTTAATGTGAAATTATAAATTCCCCTACCTTCATGGGTTTGGGATGATGCTGTTCGCAGCCTCCACAATAAAGTCACACACAGTAATATGACTCGCCACTGGATCATGTTGAATCCGTTTGGTGAGGTCTTATCATATCATACAGGGTTTAGGTAGTCCTCCGAACAACCAGTGTTGTGCATAAAAAAATAAAGGAAACATATATTGCAAACCAAAATAAAAAACAACAACAACAAAACAAAAAACAAAACAAGTATTCAGGTTCCACGCTCTGTAAGATAAAGGAGAAAAAATAGAAATCCAATATCATGTAGTCTTTAAATCTTTGCATAAAACATGACTAATAAGAGCTGATAATACGCGCTAATTGCAAAACTGAAAGCGACGAACAAGTGGCAGTTTATTTTGACGCTGGGTTTTCCCTCCCGGACGGGGCATGTGATTGGCCAGGAGCCCGATTTGTTCACCAATCAGAGATTGGTCCGTCATTTTTTTACGAGCTGCAGCCTCGGTTGTTTCACAGAGCATCCAAATGGGAAAACAAGCTGTTATATCTATGTTGAATATTTAATATATGATATGACATAATATTTTTATTATTTAAATTCTAAGATTAAAATTAATGAATTAACTTGACTGACACTTGTTGTAGATATACATAGTAGTACATTTTAGTATGATATTAACTGCCTATGTGCACAAGGTAAAATACTATTATGATCTTCTAAGCCTTTTGCCTGTGCACCACTGTGAACAACATGCACCCTATATGTTTCCTTTATGTGCAGTTATTTTGGTTTCATGTTGTCAGCTGCTGCATGTGGAAGCAGTGCTGTGGTCTCCCAGTCGGCACCCAGTGCTGTGAGTGGCTGTACTGTTTTCCCTGTAAAGAGCAGTATTGTCCCCGCAGCCCTGTCAACTGGTTAATCACCTCTTTGATGCGTATGGAGCGGCCTGTCACAATGGGGCACATTGTCAGATGGTCAAGTGACTTCTGAACCCAAAACAAGAACATGCTTAATTTGAGAAAATGGCCTCCGAGAAAGGCAAGATTCCTGAACATGAAGCTGTGAATGAAAAGAGGGACGACTCATTAATAGATGGACATCAGTAATTGCCTCTGACAGATGTACTGTTAATCTTATTTTATATGAGAAAGAGATAGATGAACAGTTGCTGCTTGTTTGGAAGTACCCCTATTTGGAAACTGGACTCATAGGGGGACTATATATATATATTATATATAATCAACGTTATTATCAAACATCAGTGAAAATGTGATTGTAATGCTCACCTCTAAATCTATCTGATGTGTTCTCTGATAAAAACAAAGTATAAAAAGTGTCAAAAAATGCCAAAAATAAAGTATTTTTATTGTAATTACACATTAATTATTAGTACATCAGCTTGGGCTATGAAGTTGAAGTTATAACTGCCCTCCACCAGCAGTTTTCTGCCCAGCAGGAGGAGACAGAGTCTGAGGATTGGTGCTCTCATATCAGAGCTGCTGCAAGGCACTGTGGGAGGTGGATTCTCAGCCAGTGTTTGCACCTACACATTTTTTTTTACATCATTATTCTTTAACTCACAACTTTTGGTACAATCTCTAATCTGTTGTAATAAAAAATGATCGTTTGAGATTTGTCCACTTGCCTGTTGAATGATGGAAAACTTTACAGAGCAACATTACTCAGTAAAGTTGGAAGAAAATTTCACAACTTGAGTCAGTCATGTAGTTAAACACATAAACAGCAGTCAGTGCGAATGTTTCATCAGTGTAAAGCAAATAACTATAGTGATACCAAACAAATAAACTATTGGTGATTATTTATATAGTGAAGAAAAGTGGTCTCCATGAAGGCCTGATGATTCCACGGTTTCTGCAGAGTCTGGCAGTTTCACAACGCCACCATGGTGTCAGCCTCAGTGTCAGCCCTGGTGGCCCTGTCCCTTCCAAAGGCAAGCTGTGGGGGTGACTGCTGTGGCCTTTTGCAGTTGCCACTCCCTTCAGAGATTGATGAATTGATTGTGGGGCTGCTGCCAGTGTGTCTGTGCCCTGGGTGAAGGCGTCCCGGTTACGGGTGGGAATCCCAGCTATGGCATCCGCCCTGGGGCTACTATTGTAGCTGTCCTGCAGGGGGCCCTGGGGGCTGGTGGCCCCGGGAGCAGCTCTGACCCACATACTGCTGTCACACCCCTGGAGACACAGCGGCACTCTCCTCTACATGGACCTCTGATTGGCTCAGACAAAATGAGTCTCTGCGGAGGGCAGCAATTCCACAGGGAAACTACCTGATTGTGCCAAACTTCTCTTGATGGCAGCAGTTAAAGAAAGGCCAAAAGAGAAAGATCCATGTCCTTCCCACCTATTTGACCTGCTCTTTCCCTGACCATGTCTACCAGTAAATGCTCAATAATCAGGCTTGTAATATGTGCCGTTAATTAATCTAGCTTTAGTCTTAATTGGCAAAAGATACAATGAGTTCAAATGAATCGTGAAAGCAGAATTTGACATTAGAAGGCTGTTCGCATCCATCGGCTGAAGGAAGAAAGTTCATGTATGTAAAAGCATGAGTTTGTTACAGCTGTACTGTAAACTGTTGTTTAATAAATACGGTATAACTAATATTATGGTAAAAGGATGTTAGCACTGTTGATTTCACATTTAAGGTTGGTGTTTTATTCCAAATTTTAAAATATCTGTAGATTTTAGGGTAAAAAACTGCCAAATCATATGAGAGTAAAAGAATGTAAAATATGCCATGAAATGTTGCAAAACCTTTATTTATACATTTTAAGGTAAATATAGTAGTGTTTCATACTATTAATTGTACAGTAAAACACTGTAATATTTAATGACATATTTTACTTTTAATGTCATGGTTTGATTTTTTACAGTGTAGTCTGGAAGCCAATCATGATCCAGTTGCATTAAATGTGGATTTAATTTTAAGAATTTTGAACTAGATGATTGAATTTTTTTTGTTGAAAATCAAAGTCAGACATAAATTATTATTCAATCACAAGAATGAGATCACAGATAAATAAGCACAATAAGGACCAAAGTGTGTGTGCTAACAAGATGGAAAATGAGTAAGGCAAGCAAATTTATGTTTTGGTCATTTTATTGATTGATTGATGTAGTGCCAGGAATCAGTAAATCATTTAACACATTTGCACCAGTTTGTGTTGTTTTCATTTCCTCCTCTTGTTAATAATAATTCCTCTGAATTAATTAAATCCATTTTCAGTTTGTTCCTTTTTGAAGAATCAGTTGGAATGTTCTGCAGTCTTTGCTTTTCTTCATTATTTTTTCCCCAAGTTAAAAGTCTGCCAATAGTGAGTGAAAGAAGGACGTTTAGCCACAACAGAACTGTGAGTGCAGCAGTGTTACAGATCGTAAGGTGAGATACTTGAATGTTGGACATTCCTACATACAAACCTGTTATCAAAGAGAACTTAACCACTGGCAATATAAGGCCACAAAAACAAATCACACCAAACTGAATGTAATAGAGGGCACATCACACACACAAGCTGCTGTCAGTTATACATATCTGCCAACACACTGACCCCAATATCTACAGGTGTATCAACAACACTTTCAATTTGACCGCAAGTACCATGGTATACTTTTCTTGTTACATAAACATATATACAGTTGCGCTGACATAGAAAAGCATGCTTTTGCATATTAGAAGGTTGTTCGGTAAACTTTACACTAAATCCATAACATTTATCAGTACAGCATTGTTCCAACCAGCAGTATTAATTTAGACTAACATATAGTCTGAGAAAACAGGCTATTATAATTCACTTTTATTACAGATCTTGTACATTATTAACATGCCTTATGATGCAGTATTACTATCATCCTCTCTCCTATTTTTTCAAATTATGTGATTCGTGTGAATCACTGTCTGCTTGTTAGCAAATTAAGAAAAAAAAGAAAAAAAAACAACAACACTAAAATCAACACTTGCTTTTGGATCCAAAATAAATTAAATACCCCATTGAAAAATAAACAGACATTACATTTTGTACAACAATAACGCATCAAGAGTTATTTTGTGCAACATGGAGATATGGTAAACACAAGAAGCATGTATAATGTCATGCCAATTAGGGATGGATAAATTAGGACGCCAAGCGATGTGAGTTGACAGATATAGTGCAACTGCTCGCACAAACTAACTTAAAAAAATAAACATTCAAAACTATGTAAGCTCTCTGATATTGCCAATCACATGCTCTGCTGCATCACTCTCCACGGGGCAGGCCAATAGCAGCATTATGTTTTTTTCTAAGCCACTGAGCTGGTACAGTGTGCCTGTTCTGTCATCTGTATCAGTTCAGCTATCACACCTCACTGACGCCAGACAAATTGTTTTAACCCTTATTGAGCCAGGCAAGTCGACTAAGAACAAATCTTTATTTACAGCAGCGGCCTGCGGTAGTTCACAGCTCTCATCAAGCCCAAGAGCCAGTACTGGGATATCTCCATGCAGATTGGGAAGCGGTAATATACGTACAGTGATACTGGGGGCTTCTTTTTTCAAACAGCTGCCTTAGCAGTGAATGCACATGTCAATAAAGGGAGAAACCATGTGATGCACTTAAAATAAAACAGTAAAATAAATAAATAAATAAATAAATGCTGACAAAAAATGATTGTTTAAGAACATCCAGTGAATGTTTGTTCAATAAAGTAAATAAAACTATATATATATATATATATATGTAAATAAAATCTAAAACATTTATAAATAAATAAACTTTGAACTGCATTATTTGGTGGTGGTAAAACATTGGTATGGACAAAAACTTTACATCTGAGCCTGTATGAGTATACTGTTTTAACAACGTGATAGTATTCTGAGATAGTAGTAGTACTCCCACTATACTATTATGACATTCTTTATAATTTACATTAAGTTTAAAGTATCTGAGGGAAGGCTGCTCTGCCATCATCACTTTAATACAAACTAATTTAAAAGGTGATGGGTTATAGAGACTCCAAAGTAGAGGGGGAAATACATATGCCTTTACAGTTATACTATAACATCTCAATATTTATGTATTCAGCTTGTAAGAATGTAAGTAATTTAGGTCAACTTCGACACCATTGGTTTGTAAATACTTAAAAACGCTCACCGCAGATCCAAACAAATTAAATTGATCAGAATAAAGAGATGAAATGAAAGTATTTTGGGGGGAGAAAGCCATTGAGAGTCACCCCCTGGGAGCTTTTCAGCACTGCCTCTCCATGTGAACACAATGGATCCCTTATAACCACTACCTGGAGCTGGCACCCAGGCTCTTCCCCACGCTACTGGCTGTACTCATCACTTTTTGTTCTTCAGCTGATTGGCCAGCCAGTCCAGGCCCTCGTAGAGACCGTCTCCACTGGTGGCACAGGTGGCCTGAATGTACCAGTTGCGGTGGCGTAGGGAGTGCAGGCCTAGCTTGTCTGTGATCTCTGCAGCGTTCATGGCATTGGGTAAGTCCTGAATGAAAATCACATCAGGTGTGTTAATAAGGAGGTGTCAGCATAAAGTAGGGACTACAAATGGAGAGACACGTGGACGTTGATACCTGTTTATTGGCAAAGACGAGAAGAACAGCATCCCGCAGCTCATCCTCAGCCAGCATCCTCATCAGCTCCTCCCGAGCTTCGTTCACCCGCTCACGGTCATTGCTGTCGACCACAAAGATCAAACCTGCGGAGAGAGATAACAGCTTGTGTCTCTTTAAAGGGTCAAACAAAACAAAAGCATCAGCTCTAGAATGCCAAAATCAATTTCATTCCAATTTTATATAGCTAAACCACATTTATACACTGTCAATGCTTTCAACATGAGTAATTTAGATCATAATTTGAAACAGTTGGAGGCTGTATGCAAATGACTTCATCGAAAGTGTGCTGGGGGCGAGCGGAGCGCTGCAGGATCTGCCACAGGATCTGCCACAGGACTGAGCGGCCTTGTTAACTCCAACATGACCAGCCGGTGTATCATCTAAGAGGCTGCTGGACTGACGTACCCTGAGTGTTCTGGAAGTAGTGCCTCCAAAGAGGACGGATCTTGTCCTGGCCACCCACATCCCACACGGTAAAGCTGATGTTCTTGTACTCAACTGTCTCCACATTGAAACCTGAATATAAAGCAAATCAAGATGAGTTAAGCCAGACAAACTCAGTGACTGGTTGTTTTACTAAATGCTTCTCTCCTCACGCACCGATTGTGGGGATGGTGGTAACAATCTCCCCCAGCTTCAGTTTGTAGAGGATTGTGGTTTTTCCAGCAGCGTCCAGACCCACCATGAGGATCCTCATCTCCTTCTTGCCTATGAGGCTCTTCAATAGGTTGCCAAAGATGTTTCCCATGATGACCGGTGGCTCTCACCTCAACTGCAACAGAACTGTCACACATGATACTGAAGAGACCGTACATAGCAAGACAGCAGCCAAAACAAATCATGAAGTAAACACCATGCAGAAAGTTAAAAACACACGGTAGCTATTCAAAAAGCAACTCTTAACATTACCACCTCGTTATGGCTGGAAGCCACCACAGAGGAGAGCCAGTAAAAGCGCAGTTCACACCTCGGCAGGTGGCTGACCTGACTCAGAGATGTTGCTTTATACTTTGACAGCTCGCTGGGGAAACCGGCCTGCCATGCTGGATCTCGGTTATGTGGATCAGCTTTCATGTGGTGCGGAGTAAACCACCTTTTATAGTGTTTGCTGGAATGCTAGTGTAACAATAAATTCATGGCACATGAGTGGATGGTGCACACAGCTTATAGGTGAGAGGCTTTCTTGGTATGGCCCCTTTAACAGGCCAAACTCTGCTGTCAACATTTTCCACCTGAGGTGCGTTTGGTGTTAATAGGAATATACCAAAAAAAATAAAAAAAACAGCAAGCAGCCTGCTGTGCTGCAGTCAAAGCATCCTCATTTTTCTCCAGAAAGCTTTTGTATATTCGATCATCTTAAGAGAGTGAAACTGACGCTGTCACAGTTTGGCTACAACATATCCATTCATTTAAATACAGTTATATCAAATGCACAAGCTATAGCTGCTACGCTACAGCTGCAGTGGCCGCACATCCATGTACATCTGTCATAACGCGAGCTGATGCTGCAGTCCAAGCGGGCGATGCATTTAAATGAGGGCCACAATACGTATTTATAAAGCGTGAAATGTGAATTATTCGCCTAACAATATCAAGCTCTTCAGTATCGGAGGAGAGAGGGAGAGAGAGAGAAATTCTCCGGGTCAATTTGTGTGCTGTAATCCGCTCGTACAGTCACGACAAGCGGCCTGATGTCGTCGGTTAACGGAGGTTCATTCACCACGAAGCTTTACAAGGCGTCAAAACACAAACACTAACATCCTCCTGCGCTCCGCCTTTTATTACTCGCACACATCTTTGGACATTTTTTCACCATTTGCATCTCGTTCACACTTACCCGTCTATCGGCAGGAAGAAGGATACCAGCTGGAGTCAGGCAAAGGGGACCGGAGGGGGGGGTGAGGGGAGGGGGAGGTTAGTCTCGCGATGAGCAGTGGATGTGATAATGCGAGTTCTCGTGAGATTTAGAGAGTCTCAAGAACACCTCACACATTTGTCATCATGACTTGTTAGAAGAAGCCAGGAGCACTGCCGGAGGGCAACTGTAATTTAATTATGCCTTTATAAAATATGAAAAATAATATGATTCTCTTAATTTAAAAAATCAAATAAAGTGTCCAACTTTCAAGACATGATTCACACTCACACACACACACACACACACACAATAATCTTGATGTTGCATGTGTTTAAATGTTATTTCTGTGTTGTTGTTGTTGCTGCTGCTGCAGCGGAATACCAAAACAACAAAAACCAATATGAAATGTAGCAGAGCGTCTGTAGGCAAACATGCTTGAATAATTAAAACAGGAATCATCGTAATGAATAAGTAAATGGCCCGACTGTAACAGGATGCCAAGTGATACTTCCTGGCAGCAGCCTTCTGTGTGTCACAAATAATGAGGTGACAGGAGGCAAAAGAAGAAAAACATAGAATGAATCAATATTATAGCAGGTTACTGATACCGAGTACAGACAATGTTGTACATTTATGTGGGTTTTGCAGGTGACAATGCATATAGGAATTAGGAAGGAACTCCTCAGTGTGGGTTTAACCCATGAACCATAAAAGACAACAACCCCCAGAGTGATTACATGACATGCCCCAAACCAGCCCCACAGCCACAGGTGAATCCAACATCTGCCTCCCTCTTTCCTCTCTGTTGTGTGTCAGTCAGTGGTCCTGTGATAGAAGTGTTTATCAATCCAGTGGTGAAGGCAGAGGAATAAAAAAAAGGGGAGCAGATGTTTGCAGCTGCAGACCAGATTATGGGGTGGAGTGGATGGTGGGGGAGCCTGCTGAGTTTGTGTGCGCGGGGAGTTTTCATGAGGGTTACAGGGGGGTTACAGCGGGCTCGGGTGGTGGCAAGGAGAGGTGGGGTGGGGAGTTATGACTTAAAGGAGACTTTCCTCTGAAGTGTCTGCCAGCGTGCACCCCAGCAAACACAATCACAAGTCTCGTTGGTTCTGCTAGCTGAACTAATGAGGGCCTGCGTATACAGGGCAGGGGCTTTGATGTTCTGGGTAGCTGGCTCCTTGTGTTTTCTCTCCCGCTCTCCTTCTCTGCCTGTCCCACATCAAAAATGAAAGGGGAGTTGAGAAGCAGATGTTTTGAGGCATGTATTTATACAGAGTACACTTTATTCACCCCCTTCTCCATACCCCATTTGTCCTTTGCTTCTGCATCTCCGCCGTACGTACATTAAGGATCTATCTCCCTATCTTTATATCCAACTAAACACACTAAATCGCCTTACTTTATACATATAATCATCCTGTCAATCAAAGTGGGTAACTTTTATCTCTCCTAACTTCCTCTCTCTGCCTCCCTCTCTTTAATTTCAGCCCAGTCTGGTTGTCATTACTTGGGGGGCAGTCAATGTGTTGCTATGCATGTGTCTATGTCGGCAGCGATGAGGGGGAGAATGGGAAAGAGAGCAAAAGAGCACAGAGAGGGAGCGAAAGCAATCCCAGGCCGTCCACCAACCTCTGTCTCACACATGGGAGAAACAGTGACAGGAAATTCCCTTTTGCAGCAGCTCCAGGGTGAAATGATAAAGGAATGAAGAAATGCAAACCAGAAATCCATTCCCTTATCATTCCATACTAGTCGATGTCTGCCTTTTATTCCCTCACTAAATACCAAACAGAACAGTTGATTCAATCAATGGCACTGCCGCTCCTTGGGAGTCAAAGGATATTTACAAGACTTAATTGGCATTAAATCCTATCGCAGAAGAGTTTTTCTTTTTCCCAGCAGGATGAACGTGGAGACAGTTTGGATCATCCAAGATGTCGAGGAATGCTGCCATCGTAAATTTAATCAGGTGGTGACATTTACATTTTGCTAAATCTGCAATGTAACGGGTGAGAACGCAAATCACTCGGGTCACCAGGAGTGCTTTCTGACAGTTCATACGTGCGCATGTTTTTGATTGTGCATCAGTGCCAGGATTTCTACATGTAAGTGTCTTTGTACATAAACACATACATGTGTTTATATGCCTGTGTTTATGTTTGTGTAGTCTGTCTCCCAGGTAACAGGGGACACTGCGTTCCACGTGGTTCAGGGAGTCGCTCCTTAGAGTCTCCTGGCTATGAACTCTGGACAGATGATCCCCTCAGATGCTCACACAGCAAAGACTGGTATAATCACCCCCACTCTCTGCTCTCTTGATGCTTCTTTCCAGTAATAAAACTCATACTTGAAGGAAACAATATCCTGCAGCCATAAAAAGTCCTTCTCTCAGCATGAAGTGGCCATAAAAAAAGCCTCTCACCTCCCAAATCTGTAGTGCACAGGACTTGCCCCCCATTTACACAGCAATAGACACACACACACACACACACACACACACACACACACACACACACACACACACACACACACACACACACACACACACACACATCCTTCAGCATCAGTTCTAAAGCAGGACCATCTCTCACTCTGACATGTACTACATGTGGGAAGAATCTAAGGAGTGCTCAGACTGATGAAATGGACAAAAGCAAGCACGGAGTAACAAGAGCTCAGTCATGATTTCATAGGAAAGTGACACACATCACATCACAGTTCAAGAGGAAGCGTATTTCATTCATTGATATGAATTCCTGACAAACGTGGCTACTAGTGATCACTCTCCTGACATAATTACTATTGTTACAATGGTGTAAATAAATTAGAATGATTAGTTGTTTGGGCATAAGAAAGTGAAGAAAGACTCAATTTGTCTCCAATAACTTCTATCAGATGCATCAATCGTCCAACCAAACACTTTATCCGGTCTTCTTCTATGAGTAAAACCCCGGTCTGGAAAGACTCCCGATTAAGTATTTGTTCTTCTGTCAGAGTCACAGGTGCAAAATATACAGATGGAGTAAATATTTTGGAGATTATTAGAAGAGTAAAATGCAAGATAAACTGACTGTCTGATATGAACTGAAATAAAAAAAAGACAGGCTCCAAAGCAATAATAATATTAATAATAATACATTTACAAATATACATGTACACATTAAAATACACAGCTACTGTACAACGAGATGAGTCAGCATGTAGACACTGAAACACGCAGACATAGAAATGCCTCTCTGCTGTTGCTCGTCTTTGTTTTGTGGGACAGAAAAGATGGGGTATAAGCTATTTTCATGGCTCACAGGGCAGGGTCTAAACACACCATGGCAAGACAAATGACATGAGTCACCTCTTCAATCTCTGACTTGGCATTTTGAGAATAACAGCGGCTACAAAGAGAAAATAGATCCCAGATGATGGACCCAAAAAAAGGAAGGGGGGGGGGGGGGTAAAAGATTCTCTGGGAGAGTTACACAAGGAGCAAAACAAACACTCAAAACAACAGGAGGGGGCGAAGGGATAGGCTCGCCATCTTGAGTCCTGGATGGGTAAAGGCAGCTGGGAATTGGAGAACTGCAAACTACTTGCACACGTTGACCCACTCTGTGAGACGACACTCCTCGCACAGCACATAGCAACACCAGTGGAACCTGCAATTGCAGCGCTCGCTGCGTGTCTGTTTCAGGATGTTGTGCCCTCGGCCGCAGCACAGTGAGCTGCAGCTGTCTGTGCTGTAGCTGGTTTTGTTGCAGATGCGTCCTTGTGTACCCGGAGAGTCTATGGACGGATCACGCTCACAGAAATCAGGAGACTTCTCAAAGTACACCAGCTCTCTGGAAATGCTTCTACGGCGACCTCCGTTGAGCCCCGCTGTGCTCCCACTGCCGCCATTTCCTGTTCGCGTGTTGAAAACCCCATTGTTCTTGTTCTGGGAGTTGACAAAAATGGCCGATAAGAACTTTTCCTTGAGTAGAGAACCCACAACTCGGAACTCTGGCGACACATGCCAGCAGGTCTTAAACTGACAGCTCCCTGATGTGCCGTGACATTTGCATTTCCTCTTCATGTTGTCAGTCACTACCTGTGTAGAAGAAGAAAAATGATGTAAGCAAATGATGATATGTGCCAGTAAGGAGATAGAACGATCTCTGAGAAACATTACGAGCCAAACCATATTACTCACCTGACGTCCCATCCGGTTATTATGGATCCTCATGCGAGCATGGATGTCTCTTGGAGACCCACGGGAGTCGAGCCAGTCCCTGGAAAAACGGTCCCCAAAACGGACGTCATGACTGCAGCCCCCCCACTCCCAGGTCTCCTGCATGGAGCTCAGCTCATCTGGTAAAGGCTTAAGCAGGGCGGAGGGGTGGGTGGAGCGCAGGTTAGCGGGCAGGTCGCCATGGTGACCGTTTAACTCTGAGGGTAATGACCGTGTCATGCCGAGGCCTACCCCACCCTTCTGCAGGGTCTGCAGCTGCAGCTGTGTGAGTTTCAGCCGGATCTTGTCATCGTCCTGGCGACGCTTGGCCTCACAGCCACACCCCCGCAGCTTGCCCATGCTGCAGGCCGAGGCCACAGAGTGAGCCACACCCGCTGCCAACAAGGCCAAGGAGAAGGCACTCTCGCGAAAACCTGGGAACAGGAGACATACACACACATCAGTTGAAAATGAAGTAGAACAGCAGTAGCTCTGAAACAGTCCTGCATCTGTGTACAGAACAACCCCTACTGTCAAACCTACACCTCCACTCCTCAATAAACCCAGGTCACATTTTGACCATCATTAGCTTGCCTCGGACTCTCACCCCTGTTGAGGATGGTGTTGTGGTGGGGAAGCTTGCCAAGGCCCTCCAGTGAGGAGCAGTTCCAGCGCTGGTCCCTGAGCTGATGCTGGCATTCGTGGATGGCCACCTGGATGCCCTGCAGAGCTGAGGCGGTGACATCAGGGCTCCGCACACACATCCGCATCTGACGTTTACTGAGGCCTGCCAGCCTCAGGCACACTGAGTTAGGGGTTAGCACTGGATCTCCTGCCACCTTCAGGCTGAGGATATCATTACACAGCACCCTGCAGAGGGAGAGAGAGGGAGAGGGGGGTCATCACATCTAGTCAGGAGTTCATTAGTTAAATCCAGAGAAGAATGTGGCAATGGAAAGATGTTTTGGATATTTGAGAAAATCAGAAAAATACAAAACCAGGAAAGATTTAAGAAGGATATATTTTTTTTATCCTGTACTTAGCCAGAAAGTCCCACTGAGATACAAGATCTCTTTTAGGGAGTCCTGGTCATGTCCAGGATATACTACAAAATGTCTCTCACTTCTAAAGGGATTTACTGAAAACTTAGCAATAAAATGTGTTAATTTACTGCACGAGTATTTACTACAGTGTTTCCACTGTTGTTGCTTAAAAATATAATTCTAAACAGATCATCCCACTGAGAAGTCACAAAGAAAAATAAATGACCAATACATCTAATGGGGAAATAACAGGCATGGAATTTAAATTGAATTCTTTATGGCATTGTTCAGACCTGTCAAGTCTACAAAATTAGCAAACTTTGATTCCATTGTTTCAATATTACACTAAATCAGCCTGTGAAATCAGAGGCAGATGTTTGACTTTATAACTACGTAAGTTAAATATTCTTTTAAATCATTTAGTCACACACAGTAACTTCCCTCAACTCTTGCCGAATTCCGTATAACACAGAACCCGCATGTAACACCAACTCTACTGGCGCTCTCAAGTGCACTCACGTTAATGCAGGTGACATAAGTGCTGCTGCCAAAATCAGGAATTGGTCCCAACGGAGTTTGTTTGATAGCTCCATTTTGTTAAGCGGCTTTCGCGACGTGACATTAAAACACTGGTAATAAAGTCCTGCGTTGAATAAGAATATCAAAAAAAAAGAAGAAGAAGAAGAGTGGAGTATTATCGTTGCACCGCCAAACGACCAAAGAGTGAAGACGGAGAACAGAGGAGCTCGGGGGCGAGAGTAAACGGGAGGGGGAGAGAAAGAGGGGAGGGGAGGAGATGCCTCTACAGGCGGCTGTTTGCAAAATATTGGCCAATATGAAAGTTGGATCACCAGTTGATCATTTTATTGTTTGAGAATGTGGTCATTCATCCAAGCGTAAAATTACGTCTCCAAACTTTTACGCACAACTACCCCTTTCCAAGCCGTGCGCAGACCCGTCTCAACTTTAGGTAGATGATCTAAAATACTTAATTATATAAACATATTTAACTGGATCTAGAAATATTAATGCATTCGGGCTTGCTTTTTTTAAAAATGGTGGATCGGTAGATTATGTAGCTTAGCCTTCCATTTTTGAACAGAAAGAAACGCTCAGTAAAATAAAATATGGAAAGCCAAAGAAGATTTTGTTCATAAAGGGGTGAGTTAAATGATGGATGGGGGGAGGGGAGCTGTTGGTTCCACTGTACGACAGGGAGGCAGCAGCAGGCAGGCGGCTCCGCTAACAGACCCTCCAACAATACTGTTTTTAGTCATGTGGTCCCCCCTTCCTCCCACCTCTATCAGAGCGGCTGTTCTTCATTGTTGTGTTTGAAACAACTTCACTTTGTCACTCCAAAGTCTTTATTTGGGAGTACAACATTATATGCATAAATTACAAGAGTGTCGGGTCTGATTGTGTGATTATTTATCACATTGTGGTATGATTGGACAACAAATAATAAAAAAACAAAAACAAGAGTGTGGTGTGTCATAGCAGGGCCTTTCATATCTTATGCATATTGAAGACTACCAAACAGCATCACAATTATCTATTCAAATTTCTTTTGCATGCTCAGTAATGACTCGGCTTATGAAACCAGATGTCCAGGCCTTCTGTTGGGACTTGGTTAGAGTGATGTGGCAGCTCGGCATCGGATCAATTAGCACAATGATCCAAATTAAGCACAACAAACGCTGCTACTGAATCAACAGGTCAGTGTCCTTACACTGCGGCTGATAGTTGACCCACAGATTTAAAACGTTTTCGTTTCGTTTCGACTATACTTTAAACAATAATGCACACTGCTATTGGAGCCGAGAAGGCGCATCTGGGTTACTTTCATAAAATTAAGTTAAAACCCCCCTCAAACACGGTTCGCATAGTGACACCAATTCATCTAATCTCCTTCCATTCCCTAAGCTGCAGCAATGAAAAGTGCATTAGCATTCTGCCTTGGCGTGTATATCTAAGTGGCTTAAAAAGTGATTTGAAGTTGATTTGTATATAAAAGGCCCCCTTTATCCGGATTGAAGCTCTAATCTGCTCGGTGTCGCATGACTGCTCTAGGAAACCCGTTTGAGCACCTTCATATAAGGCTGGAGTATAAACGTAGGATGGCTGTCATTAAAGCCGTTTTACAAAAGCCCACTTCCTTTTACTGTCATCTGAGGAAAAGAGAGAGAGAGAGAGAGAGAGAGAGAGAGAGAGAGAGAGAGAGAGAGAGAGAGAGAGAGAGAGAGAGAGAGAGAGAGAGAGAGAGAAATGGAGAGAGATTATTCAAGCTACAACCGCTACAGTGACTAATGTGGAACATGCAAATTAGCAGATAAATGTCACATAATCAAACATTCACCCATGAACCAATATGGAGAAGTTTTGGGGACATTGAAGCCTGCTCCTAGTCTGGGGTTAGATGGAGATGCCGCAAAGTGACTCAAGCTGTGATTACACTGGGCTACATGTGCGTCGAGGGAGGTCTGCAGGCCAGATGTTTGGAATGGTTTTTATTCTTACTCGTCCCCCTCTTTTCCTGGTTCATCATACATCAAACTTCTGATTGAAAACGGTATTTCATCTCTGCCGCGTTCAAAAAAAAATGAAAATAATAATTTAAGTAGCCCAGCAGGCAATGTGAGTTATATGACAACTATGAGCTTATTATTGCTTCTTTCTACATTCAAGTTTCTTTGTGGGTGTGTGTGCGTGTGCGCGCGTGTCTTGGGGCTATAAAGACTGGTGATAATAGTTTTGTGTATTGGGCCAAATCTAAATTAGTCTCTAAATATATTAGGAGAGCATCATAAAAAACACGTTTTGGCGTGTTTTTCATTATTAAACAGGTGTGATAATGGGATATAAGGGTGCGATTTTATAAAAGGGTGAGTGTAAAAAAGGAAAAATGTACAGAAATGCCCTTAGTCACAGCACATTTCGAGAGCGCATTGGGAGAAAGGAGGAGGAGATGCGGTTAGGGAGTAGGCTAATCCAACCACCGGGTAAAAAGGGCAGTTTTAGATGGCTCATATTCCGCTGTAACTGTATTGCCCCGTGACACAAGCTTTGAGCAGCGGCGGAGCACCAAACCGGGCGCACCCACAGCATCTGTACCAACACATCACTGCTTCGGGGGGCACTTTTCCTTTTTCTGCGAGACTGGATGTGGAAGCAAGCGCACAGCCAGTGGGAAAATGCTCTGAGCCGCACACATATGCAGGGAATCGATGCTGTGATGACCGTGAGATTCCACAAGTAATATGCGCAACTCTGTGGATTGCCCTATTTTTTTTCTCTTCTCTTCCTTTCTCCTTTCTACCCAGTTGTGTTTCCTTATTCATTGTGCGCCCTATGAAGAGCATTAACTATCCCTCCCTCCAATCCTATTGAAAGGGCTCCGAAAAAAACAGAGGGAGATGAGAGCAGCAAATCCCTTTTTTATTCCCCTCGTAGCGCTCAATAAGAGAAGAATGTGTTGCCTATCAGTCACCGAGGGGATCAAGTCTTCGGGACTGTCCCACGCGTTCAATGCGCCGTGCAGAGCATCACTGAGAGAGACAGAGTGAAGAGGACTGCAGCAGCAGTAGCATCCTGCCTGGACACTTCACATCATTTAGCAACCTGTCTCCACTCAAGATCCATTTAAGTCAATTAGGGCTGCCTGCTTCTCTCACCTTGGCGTGCGTGACTGTGGCGTGGTGAGTACATACACCTTGCAGCATGGTGATTTTGATCATTATTCAGTAGTTCATGAATGATACAAATATATCATCACATGTAATCTCATGTAAGCGACCGCGATTGTTGCCAGACCTTGTGTAGTTTTCCCTGTTTTTAGGGTGATTGCTTATATTTAAGGATATTTTTACATTTTTTTAATAACATGAGCATATTTGTGCTGGAGTGTTCAGGTGAATAAATTGTATTTGGAACAAGCCTAGAAGGTTATCTTAGCAAAAAAAAAAAAAAAAAATTCATGACACAAAGTTTAAAAATTGACAAAAAATTGACATTTTCCTCCTCATATTTGACCCGAAGACACGATGAGGAGTCTGGCGCTGCTGTTAGGGGTGAAAGCCGCTTGCATCCTGCTGGTATCTTCGCTCTCAGGCACAGGAGCCGTCAACAACAGCGGCCGATGGTGGTGAGTTGAACAGATTACTGTATATTAGACAGACATCAGCATCCCCATCACTGGAAACTCTTCAATTTAACGCTGGTTTGGAGCGGGGAAGACCCTGAGCTACCGTATGAGCAGAGTTTTATTGGGCTACCACATTCCAAGCTGCACGCTCGAAATAATGTGTTAGTTTTGGCACCAGTCACAACTTCTGTTCAGCCTTTGAAAAAAAAAAAAAAAAAAAGAGCAACCGCATGATATTACAGCTTGTGGGATTTTTAGCTGTCGTTTCCAAATTGCTCCATGTGAACTATTTAACTTTATAAAATCTATTGTCCTTTTAGTGCAATTATGAAACAGCGGGTTATCTGTTTATCAGTAAACCAATTACATTTGTAATAATTATAGTTTTACCTTTTGTTTGCGGTTGATTTAATTTACTTTCTCTCCATCTCTCCCTCTCGCTTCCCTGTCATTTGGACAGTGCGGTTTGAACACGAGACAACATTTTTCAGTCCAATGTGGGTTAAATTAAATATGGATTTATTTCATAGCTCAAAAGAATCCCGTAAGAGGTCTCATCCAGGGTCGTGTTGATCTAATACTGTACATTCCTCTGTCCATACAGCGACCGAAAACTAAAACAGACAATTTCACAATGTTTTGTTATAGAAAAAATAAAATAAAATAAAATGGGGATCTGTATGGCTGGCATATTGTCTGGCTTGTTTAAAAATCTATAAACTGTGGGTTGGGTTTGTTGAGGTAATGATTTAACGAAAGATTTTGTCGTTTTTTGCGGTGTCATTAGATGGACAGTATTTGCGCACAACGTCAGGCGTTTTTCAAATATTTAAAATCCAAGAAAACATCTACAGAGAAGGAGGCGGTGGAGGGGAAAAATACACCGCTGAGTTTTTGGAATGAAGAAAACATCCAAAAAGACGAGATTATTATTAATGTTCAACACACAGCCGTCTGGGTCAGCCCTCTAACAGGCCAAGACTCGCCCGCCTTTCCTCATGATAATGCTTAACAGGAGAGACAGCCGCTACACTACACGTGAATGAAAACGTGTTGACATAGGAAAATGTCACAGAAATTGCCAACATATAAAGTGGAAAATGATATAGCGTGTGTAAAGAAACACTGAAAGTAAAAAAAGCGCTGAAACCTGACCACCAAACAGATCAGTTAAGCTGCGTTCAGTAATCTGAAATTTGTATCAAACCGAAGAAGCACAGGTGCCATAGACACAAATATGGACAGGTTACAAACCAAAACCAGAACATTTATGGATATCACATGGCACAGGGACAACATAAATCGAGATATTGATATAATATTAGGTTATTAGTATTTTTATGACATAAAATATCCTAAAGAATACTATTATACTATTTAAATTTCACATTTACAGCATAGAAATCTAATGTATAAAGGCATGGGATATTGTGACAGGGTATTTGGTGTATCTCTCTTAAGCTTTTGGTTTATCGAATGGGACAGAGAAAATTTGTTGTGAAGGAGGATTTCCTGTGAGCGTGCAAGCCGGCTCAGCTTTTGCATCTCACTGTGTGAGATCATCTTTAAACTGATGGGAGTGTGACAGGTGCCGAATATTTAGCAGGAGACGATTATATAGTCTAATAATGAAACTGACATGTCATTCTATCTGGTTCAGATTCAAGTGATTAATAAAGAGGTAAAAATATAGTTTCAGGATAGTTGCTAAACCAGAAACCTGCATTTTGTCTCCGAGACTTACTGTCTCCTCATGGTCTTGGAACAGCATGTGCCACTGTTGTACATAATGAAAACTGTATTTTTAAAGAGCCATGAGATGCCAGGACACATCAGTTTAAGGGTTTAGAGGGTCATAGGAGGAGGTACATGCATAAACTGCCAGCTGCTTGACTCTGACTTCCCCTTGTCCTTGTGTGTGCCAGGGGTATTGTCAATGTGGCCTCCTCGTCCAATCTTCTCACCAATTCCAAGAACGTGCAGTTGGTCCTGGATCCAAGCCTGGCCCTACTGAGTCGTCGCCAGCGCCGGCTGATTCGGCAGAATCCTGGCATCTTGCATGCCATCGCTGCTGGGCTGCACACTGCCATAAAGGAGTGCAAGTGGCAGTTCCGCAACCGCCGCTGGAACTGCCCGACCACCCACAGCCCAGCAATTTTTGGCAAAATTGTCAATCGTGGTGAGCCTCTCTTGTCTTTTAACCGAGCAATATTTGGATATTTTTGGGCAGGATGTAATAGAACCTCTTGTACACATTTAAAAGGCTTTGTTTCCTACTTGGGGCAAAGAATTGGCAAAGCCAAGTCTAAAAGGCTGGATCAGGTTCTGATGGGAAATTTTGGTGTTGTTTCTTCAGGTTGCCGAGAGACGGCATTTGTATTTGCCATTACCAGCGCAGGGGTAACCCATGCTGTGGCTCGCTCCTGCTCAGAAGGGGCCATTGAGTCGTGCACATGTGATTACCGCCGCAGAGGTCCTGGAGGGCCAGACTGGCACTGGGGGGGCTGCAGTGACAATGTGGACTTTGGCCGGATGTTCAGCCGCGAGTTTGTCGACTCCAGTGAGAGAGGCAGAGATCTGCGCTACCTCACCAACTTACACAACAATGAGGCTGGCAGAATGGTAAGGATGTGATACTCAAACCTGCCATAATCGTCTGATTTTGTTGGATTTCCCACATGCTTCAAATGTATTGGTGATTTCCACTTAGTAATTTAACCAGTGGCCTTTCTTCTCTCTGCAGACTGTGTCATCAGAGATGCGACAGGAGTGCAAGTGCCACGGCATGTCAGGCTCCTGCACCGTGCGCACCTGTTGGATGCGCCTGCCCAGCTTCCGCACTGTGGGAGACTTCCTTAAGGACCGGTTTGATGGCGCATCCAGAGTTGTATATGCCAACAAGGGAAGCAACCGTGCCTCTCATCGAGCTGATCCTCGGCATTTGGAGCCTGAGAATCCAGCTCACAAACCCCCCTCTGCCATGGACCTGGTCTATTTTGAGAAATCACCAAACTTCTGCTCATACAATGGTAAAACTGGCACTTTGGGAACTTCTGGGAGAACATGCAACAGCTCTTCTCCAGGTCTGGACGGATGTGAACTGCTGTGCTGTGGACGTGGGTTTAAGACCCGGACTGAGAGTGTGACTGAACGTTGCCACTGCACCTTCCACTGGTGCTGTCATGTCAGCTGCTTGAATTGCACCAGTACACGAACGTTACACCAGTGTCTATGATCACAGATGGACGACCAAGTGAATATATAGGCATTTATAAAAGGCAAAGAAGAACTTATCAAAACAGGTAGATGGCTGAGAAAGCCACTAGCACACAGGTGGTTTGAGAAGTTAGGTAGAAGCTAGAAAAGCTTCAAGGCGGGTAAACTGATACAGGGAACTCTCTGAAACAAAAATTCAATCAGTGTTTTTGAAAGAGGGAGATGGAGATAAGCACAAATATATGAACAGGGTATAGAGGGAGTATGTGCTTACTCTTTGCCTTTGATGCTTATAACAGTATTACAAGGGTACTTAGACACTACCACCATCCATGTAGAATGGAAATCATCCGCATCCCTCATGTGTTTACACTGTGGATAAATAGAATTAGAAGTTAAAAGGGATAAAATGATGCGGTGGGGAATCGATTGCTATAACCAGGTACTACAAGAGCCTTTTTCCCCCCCACTGAGGGCAGAAACTGGACACAATGCTTCACAGATGTTTCTGTGGCCAGAGAGCCACAAACATGCGCTCTCATAAACTGGTGAAGACCTCTAACAAGATGGAAGTTATTTAAAAAAAAAGATCTGTGTTTTGTTTTCTTTTGCTGAAGTTTGGCTTCTCTCACATGAAATTGTGTGAAGTTTATCTCCGGGGATGGGCTGCCTGTTCCCAACTTGTGTACTTAGACCCAGGATGCAGCCCAACCACTTATAATTTCCTCACCACATTTGCCCCTTTATTTAGATTTCTCAGGAGCTGAATACACCTCAACCCTGATTTGCCATTCTGACTTACCACAGGATGGTCCTGATATTACATGACTAGAACCAGTGCTCGCCAAGGAAAACAGAAACTGAACAAATCTTACTGAGGCAATGTAATTTGAATGTATTATCAATACACTGAATATCGTGGCATGGCAGGGTCAGTATACAAAAAATAAATGTGACCTGCAGAATCGTTCCCATGCTCTGCAATTAAAACCATACTGAAATATATTGATGTTAACAAAAATACATTAAATCCCTGTTAATACATAAGTGTAACAGGTTTAAAGTAGGCAAACGATGTATTACTTCAGGCTAGGCTGTGAAAAACAGCTACGTCTCAGATAAACATTTTATTTTGAAGAATACAGCCTCTGCTGAAGAAATCATGATGTATATCAGCTAAGAGAACCAAAATGCTGTAAATATTAAAATATATGAATATATTTATAATGACATCATTTGTACGTATGCTGAATGATTTATGCATCTGCCAATGGCTGGAGAATATACTATCATTAGTGTCAAGTCAGGAGATGTTTTGATCTTATGCCTTTTTTTTTTGTGTAATGTAGCTGCCACAAAATTGACTCTTACTAGAAACAGAACATTATCACTTCTTTGCTTGTTTCCTGTAAAAAAAAACAAAAAAAACTTGTGTTCATGCACTGAATATTTACCTTTTTTTATTCATGTAAATACAAAATATTTATTTCTGAGGATTTTTATACTGTTATAGAGAGATGTCAGGAGACATTTTTTTTTTAGATTCTGATCAAAAGATTTAGGTTCCAGTTGGTTTTGTATTGTACGATAGAACAATAAAGTCTATATTTTCAATTAAGTTGCCCTCCTGAATGTGTCAAAAGATGCTATTATGTCTGTTGTAGTTTCTGTGTTTGAGATAGTTTTGACAACCAACCAAGTGAACATATAAGCCTGTCCCTGGGTGTCCTCTGCCTAATCCTATTACCACCACCAAAGCAGCCTCTTTCTCCAGCTCACAAAACATCTCTGCATCTGTGCTCCCAACCACACAGACGGCCCCCTGCTTATCCAGCCACATACCTTATTTCATACATTACAGGATTTTACTGCGTTAAGTGTTTTTGCCTGATTTGCTTAATGTCAGAAATAAATAAAGAAATAGTATGAAAAATAATGAAAACTTAGAGTCTCCTCCAGCCCCTGGCAACCTGACCAACCGCAAGAGTTTGGAAAGATTTCCACATTCTCCCGCCACAGCACAGAAGCAGACTGGGTCGTCCAGATAGAGTGCAGTACAGGCAAAGTAAGGCCACCAAATACACCCAAACATCCAAAGGTCCAAATAACTGAGCAATAAAGTTGTAAGTGTAAGGCCAGGCAGGGTGAAGTAGGGCTGAAGGCCAAAGAAGAGGATGAGAAATTTTCTGAATTACAATCTTGATGTTACAGAGTAAAAGTGGGGGATCACAAGGGTCTGAGTTGCCTGTAGCATAACAGGAAGCAAGACATTAAGTAATAAACTGAGCAGAGATTGGTCAACATCTCAAAGGAAGTAGAAAGTTAAAATCTATAGACCTACGGGGATTAAGAGGGCACAAAGAACAAAACAGAGCAAAGTGAATTGAAAAATACTGCAAATTATGGAGCCACGTGAGGGTAGATAAAATATCAAACAGAAATGTAGTAGCTTAAAATTGACTGATCTCAGAGCAACATACCCGATGGCTCCAGATTACAAATATTCGGTTTTATATTACTGAATGATAAGGGTGAGTGTATGATTTGGCTTAAGGTATGTGACAAGTCAACAGGAGGCAAAAGCTCACAAATGTAAAAATGATACAAACCTGGATTGAGAGACAATTGATAGGTGATCGCAGAAAGAAACAAAAGAAAAAACAGTGGCAGACAGATTTAAAAGAAGAGGGAAGGCAGAGTTCAAATCCCAGGCGTGAGAGTGAGAGAGTTGGTAGAGAGAGTGAGTGGAGGGGGTGCTGCCTGTGGGAGTGCTGAAGAGTCAGTGATAATTAGCTCAATTAGTGACAAAGGCAGTGTAATAAATACCGACTTAGTGTCTGGGTCCCTGCTGGCCTCTCCCTGCGCAGCCTGCGATGTGGCCCTGGCCTGACGGACAATTCATTAAACTGACAAAATACCCCACCGTCCAGGCGTGACGCAGCGAGTTAGCCCCCTACAGGCCCAGCTCATTGTTCTAATTGTCTGGGCTGGAGTCACTTTGTGGCCGCCTCCTCCTTCACCCACCCCGCCTTCACGCTCTGCCTTCAGAAAACCCATGGAGTTAATGCCCCTACCTTACTCTGTAAGTAGGTGATCGGCAGGTTGGAGAAAAAAAAAGCAGTAAGAGTTCCTTGGGGTGGGGCGGCTGGTGGGGGAGGCAGTGGGATTAGCGAATGGAGGTTGCCTGGGAGTGCTGGGAGCAGCACCGATCGGAATGTAGGAGAGATGAGTCCAGAAGCTCGGATGCAGGACAAAGCGAGAGTTAATAAGGAAAGATTGAAGGGGCTGGCGACAATGGGCCGCCACCCGAGTCGAGATGAAATTGCTTCCGAGGATTATTGGGAGAGGGTGTGAGCGTTGTAGGCTTTTTGTGTGAGTGTGTGTTTGGTTGGGCATTTGTGTGTGCAGGGGCAGGGGGAGCGCTGGATTGATGGCTGCCCCTCTGGTTGGGGAGCAGGGGACCAGGGGAGGCTAACCGGCTGTTCCCACAGTCTGTTCTGCTGCAGCCACCTTTGACACACGGGGCTGCCAGGCGGCGAGCAGGCAGCCATGGTGAGAGGGGCACAAACAAAAACAACAGCTCCACTACACAAAAGTCACTGTCTCTGGAAGGCCGGTGGCTGAAGGTGAGGGTGTGAGGAGGAGAATAAAAAGGAAGGAGACAAGTACACAAAATTGTACAGTTGGTTTGGAGCCTGTCAGCTACTGTACTGCCAGTACATGAGGATGAAAACACGTTGACATCCAGTTGCAGCTTGCTCGTGATCAGTGCATGTGCTATATCAGATTGTAAGACAACATTTATACTGTATGCAGCCACTTTCTAAGTTCACATCACTAATCAGAGCAATAGACTAATTGTAATGGTCCCTTTTCCTATTTTATCAGCAAAAAGCTTAATTGAACAATTATCTGGTGTCTTTATAGGACCCTTAACTGCATGAGCGACATAACAGGGGCACAGGGTCAAAGTTAATAGACCATTTAGTGAGTTAAGTAACCTGACAATAAGAACTACAGTCACACTGCCTGCGTTTGACCTGAGAGTGAGAGTGCCCCTTTTTTTAGAAACAGTGTTCATGATTTAAGCTTGAGAAGGAAAACAGCTTTCACTTCCCTAAATTGTGCTCCTTGCAATAACGCAGCAATCAGGTCAATCGCTGCAGAATATGCAGAGAAGATGATACGGCATAATGAAGGCACAGCAGCTTCATATTAAAATTCCTGCTAAATTGTGGAAAAATGTTTGCCCGTTGGGTGGAGTTGGCTTTAATTTGGGCGTATGATAAAGAATTTAGAATAGTGTTTGGGTCACCGCACTGAAGGGTAGGCTGCTCGCAGTGGTTGTGATGGACAACGTGGCATGGCTTGGATCTGGTGCACACAATACTGATTTGATTTTCGTGTCTGCCCCAACATTTCATTGTAATCCTAGCATTCGACTGTGGGCCAAGTTCCAATTAATTAGGGGCATTGTTATGACAGGAACACCCTTACACTGCTCATGTAATAATCAGAAGCATTTGTTTGGTGCCATTAAGTGACCACAGGGCTATTATGTCATAAGATATGCATTTACAGCCTCATCACACACATATCACATAAAGAATTATAATCAAATAAACCTCACCTAAAGTTACAGAAAACAACCCAGTGGATTAATAGCGGTCAATCAGTGGGTCAAATTTACTCAAATTCAATTCAGATTTCTAGGAAACAATGAAAAGATTGTGAGTGTGTGAATGTGTACATACGTGTGTGTGAGTTTTGTGCATACTCAAGCCAGTGTGTGTGTGGGTGTGTGAGTGTGAGTGTGTCGATGGCAGCTGGGAGGCAGACACGGTCCAGGAGAATCGTCCCCTAGCAACTGACCTTTTCGGCAGATGGCAGTTCCAGAGTAACAGCCACCCAGCATCACAATGGCCCTGGCCTCCTAACATCTCCATCACTTCATCATCTACCGACCTGCCACAACCTGTCACACAGGAAAGAGGGAAGGTTATATTCAGCCCAAACTGAAGTTGAGTCCAAAATGTTGCACACACACACACATATATCAGTTTGTGTCTGTGCTCCACTGTTCCCATGTTCCTAGGGTATGCAGCAGGGTAGTCGTAAGGGATGAGAGGATAGATTTAGGAGAGACACAGTGGACACTCACTGCTCTCTCCGCAAACCTCCAGACACTCTCAAACCGCTGTTTTCCGTTGTTGGGTTTTCTGCACATAGTGAATCAGGGTGGGAATGTGGACAGACCACTCGACCATGGTGAGCAATCAGTATGATGTCTGTGGTCAGGCTCTGTGCCCCTGTGGAGCAAGATGGAGAGCGAGCTCTGCAGTTAAGGTGGGAGGGATATAACTTTGCGGTGTTTGTGCGTGCGTTTGTGATACGCCAGCACTCTTCACACATGTATAAAGAGGTTGTGAATTCTAGCCTCCTGCATGTGAACACACACAAGTGGGAGAAAGTCTGCATGAGGTGATAATATATTTTCAGTTATCAACACCCCCACCCTCTGCAGTTACACAGCATGACCTCTTGATTGTCTTGGCTTCATGGGCCCTCTCTCTCTGTTGGCCTATTTTTTGTTGATATTAAATACTTTTCTCAACCTCAAGACTGCTGAGATAAACACCTCATCACTAAGAAACATCACTTCTAACTAAATACCTGAAAGTGGTACTTTCATTGGTCAACTTTAAGTAGCATTTGACAAACAAATTTGGAATGCATGGGCAGTAGTTAGGTGAGAACAATTATCTGACAAAAAAAAAAGGTTACACTCCCCAATCACACATCTGTGAATGGTTAACCTGGCAAGACCAGACAAGAGACAACAAACAGATAAAGTGACATGTCACAATCGGTTCCTCTAGGATTAATTGTTTTAGGTGGAAGATTGTGCGTCAGAGCGCGACTTTAAACCACTGTATATTCTAGGGGAGATCATATGCTAGCAAACACTGTTAGTCCTCCTGTAAACAGAGCTGTAATGACAGGGAAAGACTTTTGGGCAAGGACAACCAGCAGTTGAATATGTTTACAGATATCTGACAATGTATGGGTACAGCACAGCAACGGTTCAGCTCGGAGATCTACATGAAATGTGAGCACAAACTGTGGTGGAATCTATGTGACACAACATGAGCCTGTGCATCATTTCACCTGTCAGCAGGGATGAAGCCTGCATTTATTTACATCAAACACAACAGTCAGTGATACATTGGAGCAATGTGTGTCTGGCTATATTGAATGTTAACACTCTCCAAATGCATCTATATAACACTGGATTTGAACGTGTGATGTTTTTGCATAGTGCTATGTGCCTTTTTACTTGCTTAGATATGAGACTAACCACAGCAAGTCAAAATTACTGTCTGCAATGCACTTAAAGATGATTCTGTTTTATTATCGGTTGGCCCACCTTGACATCATCTGGACCGCAACATGCCATCTTTGAGTCCATAAGCAGCATTGAGAAATGTCTGAAGGCATGGGGCCATTATCTCTAATCTAGTAATACTGTTGGAGACAAAGGGAGAAATGCTCAGTTTTTGGTTTTAATTACA
This sequence comes from Larimichthys crocea, assembly GCF_000972845.2. Taxonomy (NCBI): domain Eukaryota; kingdom Metazoa; phylum Chordata; class Actinopteri; family Sciaenidae; genus Larimichthys; species Larimichthys crocea. The sequence continues at coordinate 16,182,992 of NC_040025.1, forward strand.
AGCTGTGTTTTACAGCGACAGTGGGCGAGGGCTCAGCACTGACACAGCAGTAGAGGAATGTTTATTTGCTGCAGTTTAGGAGCTGAGTGGCTTGCAGGAACTATGACACATTCTTGTGTCACTGGCTTGCTCGCTCGCAGACACACTATCGCATTCACACACTGGCGCCCCATGTGTTGGTTCACAGCTACACACAAGTGCCGCACACATCCACAAAATGTGGCACCTCTGGAATCTGTAGGCATGCCCAAACTGTATGCTCATTCATGGCGACTTAGTGTGACACGACTTACTTGGCCTAATACTTCCCCTATGTCTCACTGTGTGTGTGTGTGTGTGTGTGTGTGTGTGTGTGTGTGTGTGGCAGTTGTACAGTGACTTGAAGATGAATTATTCACGCCGTACTTAAGCATTATGGTGATCCCTGCCCACAAAGTGTGCAAACGTGCACGTGTGTGCTCACTTGTATGTCTGTGTGGCTGGCTGCACACACCTCTCCATCTTTCCTTCTGCAGTCCTATCCATTATCCCCAGCATCTGGCAGCCAAAGCCTGTAAAAGAAGACATTTCTCTTGGCAACTGTTTTTTAAAGGCAGTGACACAGGGGACAGCCAACCACAGGAGCCACACATCTTCCAATCTACATGCATACTGAGAACTGCTTGCATAACAGAACCGCCCCAATCTCCCTCTCTCTCTATCTCTCTCTCTCTCGCGCTCTCTCAAAACACACACAAGTTTTTTCTCCATGTCCCACTCACTCACTCACACACACACGATACTGCTCCCACCCGCCCTTGTCTCTCTGCAATATACTCACCCAAGCTTTGAGGGCTAATCGCTTCCAGAGCCAGAGCTGTCCTACAAACTGTGCCAGCAGCCTTTCAGTACATTTTGCACCCTAAAAAGTTCCTTCTGGCCCCTAAATGAATATTGTGAGAGCGTAATGCACGAGCTACACTGTAGAAGCCCTAAGTGTTGTGATTTTATGTACAAATGTGTTTAATTTAGAGACATTAAATGCTGATTATTGTTGACATGGGCAATGTCCAAAGTGCAAAGTTAAATAATGAAAATTGCTCTGTAAATGTCATCATTTGGGATGCTAGAACGATCAACAAATTTTGAAAGGGCAGTCAGCCTTCAACACCGCCTTGCAGAGAGAAAATTAATTGCACCTGAATGTATCCTCGGCTGACTCACAGCTGCTGAAAAATAAACACATTCTTTGTATAATTGAAATGGCACAATAAGTGCATTAATTAATATCATGTGCATATTGTATCCCATTCAGGGTAGAGCTGCGGCGAGCAGCTTCCCAGAACAGCGAGCATGTTGGGAGACATCTTTGTTTTGCTTGTCTGCTACGCATCATGGTTTGTGACATCTGGATCATCTAAAAGATAAACGGCTGTGTAAGCTTGATAGAGTAATTGCTCTGATTTTGATAGGCTACCAGCTACACATTTGTCTAGCAGCCAGAAAGTTTGGTTTGAAAATCATCTGGGACATAAAAAAAAAGTTTGTTTAATTAGATTTGTATTTAGTTTTTGAGAGATATACTGTATGAACGAGGTTGCTTTTGAGGAACTGTGCAGTAGTTTAAAGATGTAAATTAGATTAATACTGTACCATTCTGTCAACACGTTAGTCCAGGTAGTGTGTGAATGCCCACCTGTGTTTGCACTGCAGAGGTCTGGAGGATTTCAATCCTCCGGGACCATCTCGTCTCCATCCTAAAAGTTTGTAGAGCTTCTGCCTGCTTCTCCCCTGAGATGCTGGAGGAGGAAAGAGAAGGATAAAAGACATGTATCCCCATGGGGAAGTTCAATCTGTGCTTTTGACCTACTGTGCCTGCTTATGAGTTAGTTTAAGTGGGAAAGGGTGCTTCACACAAACACACCTCAGCCAGCCACGCTTGACAACAATGCTAACTAATGAGCAAATATACCTTTCCTCACACTCAAGGGAGCTTCAATCAACCATTAAAAATGAATACATTTCTCAAGTATCAGTCATACAGCAAGAAGTCGCAAGCTAAACACACATTACTCAAATAGTCAAAGGTCATGAGTGGTGTTAAGTATTGCTAAGACTGTTTTAACCTTACGAGTCAGCGTCAGGAAAATTATGAACGGCTGCCATCTAGCGGAATAAAGCTAAAATTACAAACTTTAAATTATTTAAACAAAACAAACAAACTTATGAGATGGATGAGGGCAAAGCAATTCAAACCCACCTGTTACCTGCACAGAATGAGGTGAACACGTACAAAAGTAAAATATTAAAGTTGTTTTATTTTAGACAGGGATAATGGGGTTAGTTAGCCTGGAGAGTGTCCAAATGTTAATTTAACGCTGATATCCATGAGCAGAACAGGTTTAACTTTAGTCTACTAGAAAATACAACATTAATTTACACGGCAGTGCAACGACGTCAACATTAACCGCCGTTAAATGAGCCGTTGATAACCATTGGTAACGGTTACCTGGAGCTGGATACATTCCAACTGAACGTTACGCTAACGTTAGCAGGTAACCTACGCACCTTCACCTTGGAGCAGATACGGAGGAAGGGTCCAATTTTTTTGGGGGGGGGGGTGGATAGATCCTGAATTTTAGCAGGTAACGATCACAAACTGTTTATAAGACGTGTGGCAGGATACAGCTTCGATTTAAGCTCATTGCAGATTAGTTTGATCACTCAGAGTAAACAAAACCGACACATTTTCCTGATGCTGTGACTGAACCCCCCCACTCCAGCCTCAGACAAGGTGCTGGCTGTGGGCACTGCCCGCTGAGGAAAACAGAAGACGCAGAGGCAGGGGGAGGAAAAGAAAACAAGTAAGGCATTTAAAACTGAAAGTGGCTGGTTTCATGGTCAACAATGTGCAGCTGTGTTTAGTCTACAAGTTTTAAAATAATGTTTGTTGATGTAATGTTGACAAGATGTCGGGTCATTGTCGGGACTTTATAGACCAGTTCCCTATGATAGACCACCTGTGAAAGGAGATTTACTCAAGTACTGTAATGCAAATTTGAGATACTTGTACACTCATTATTTAAAAGTTTTGGTTACAAGTTGCTTTACAAATGAAGATTTTTGCATACAAAACATGTAAAGAGATTATAAATTATGTTTTGCTACAAATAAAACTACAACAACAGTGCACAGCTGGATCGATGAATTGATTGGCAGAAAATTAATTGGCAAATATTTTTGTAGCCATTTTGACATGAAATAGCAGGGTCAAAGCAGGTGTTCCCAATGATACTAATTAAGGTCCTGTTCCACTTGTTGCAGCAGAGACTTTCCAATAAGCCAATCAATTAGTTTTATTAGAAGCAGCTGTGTTTACCCTACTATTTTAGGTCAAAATAGCTATTGTGAAAAAGATATATCGTTAAAGTATTTTTTTCTTTTTGTTGAAAAAAATGTCTTGGTTCCAGTTTTACAAACATTTGCTGCTTCTCTCTTTAATTATTTATTTAGAAAATTTTTAGGTCTGTAGTATTGGTTTCACCAAACAGCATCGTGATGCTGTCACTTTATACTCAGGGTAATTGTGACTATATTTCCCACTATTTTCAGAAGTTTTACAAATCAAACAAACAATTGATAAATCAAGAAAATTAACCCCAGATTAATCCATATTGAAAGTAATCATTAGTTGCTGTCCCAGACAAAATAGTTTAAAATGATCTCCACTTCAACCAGCAACAGCATAATCCTGCTTTTAGTTTAATTTAGTTTAATTATATAATAGTAGCCGTGACTATTTTCATTTTCCTGATTAAAAACACAAAGTAACATTTTCAATGCAGGACTTGTACCTATAACATGTTTTTAAAGTGTGATATTAGTGCTTTTACTTAAGTAAAGGATATGAGTACGTCCTCCAACTTTCCTGGCGTGTGATGTCAAAGGACACCTGAGGTCACACAGTGGATGACACAGAACATACTGTATCCCCTTTTTAATCTGTATTAGTTTATCAGAAATAAAGATAAAAAACTAAACTTCTTTACTGTGTGAAGTTAGGTTTGGTGATGAAAGGACCAAACTGTGATTTTAGTCCATTAATTATAAATCACATATAGTTTTTACAGCATTGCCAACTTTTTTTAAAAAGATATCATAGTTTACTAGAATTTTTAATATGTCACTTGTTTCAGGTGAGAGCATGTGTTCAAATCATTTTGCTGAGACTCAAACCTCAGTGATTTCTTTGATTAATCAATTGATTGATTAGTCTATAAAATGGTGAAAATAGTGAAAAACCATAATTTTTAAGACCCTGAGATGATATCTGCAGAATGCTTTTTTGTTGTTGTCTGAACAGCAGTCAAGTTAACTAACTAACTAACTAACTAACTAACTAACTAACTAACTAACTAATCATTTCAGATGTACTCTAATTAGCTTGATAGGTCAGGGATCTATCAAATATCCTGTCATCAAAGTATTGTACTGTAGCTAAGCCTCTGGGTTGGTGAAAAGTTCTCCATCATCCTAAATGTGAGAATGTCATTTTAATGCTAGAAACTACAAGATTTGTGTTATCCTCTACAACATGTGAAGATCAGGTGATTGCATGTTTTCCTTCTGGATAAAACTTCCAAGAACGCAGCTTTGGATTTCTGTTTGTTAACCAACTTGAATTGTCATTTGAGAACACTTTGAAGTTTTTCAAAGTAGTCTTTGCTTTCAACTGCAGCATCAAATAACAGGAAAGTAGCAAAGACAGTCTCCATAAAAATGGGAAATATAATATGGGAGGCTGTGCCTACATTTAAAATAGGAAAACAGTCAGCTCCTGTTTTAGTGAATTAGGTAAAACATGCAAAAACAAACAAATTAGACATACAGTCAGAGGAGCTTCCTGTTGAAGACAGGTGGTATGCAATTCTCTGTAACTGCAGTCACGTCTAAAACTCACCATATTCACGCAGGGATTACGAGCTGATTATTTCTTCAGAATTGCAAAAGCCGCACATACCACAAGTACGCACGTTTCTCAAAGTGTGCCAAATCCTTAAATTAGCTTTCATTATTAAGACAATCCACCTTATGTGCATTGTTTTACAGAAGACTACTTTTATCCTATGAAAATGTTAAAGGAAGAATTTTTCTAAGCATTTTTTAAAGGCAGTGACAGCCAGACTGAAGCATACTAAACACAAACAGAAGCACTGCATTGGGTGGGGACGTTAATGTGGTATTTTTGTGAGGTGTTTACATCAAGGCTGCATTGACGGTTACACGAAGAAGTGGTTTTGAAATGCACATTAAGTCAAAGGTTATAAAACTAGCAAAATACCCAGTCTTACCCTGTCTAAATTATAACACAACGTAAGGTACTCTTCAGCGCACCGCTCAGGATGGTGATGGGTGCAGTTAAGGTCACACTGGTCTGTGTGTTTGTTGTCAAAGAAAATACTCATATTTGACATACAGTGAGTTTTGCACATATTGTGATTATTTGTACTGTCAAATGTGAATGCAATTGTGTCATTCTGCAGAGTTGCCTTTGTACTGTTTGAATTGCACCTGGAATTTGTATGTGGGAGCAGTAAAAATAGGTTTTCCACTGCAGGAAAAAAAAAAAGAGGTCAGACGTAACCAGAAACAGACAACAAAGGTCTGTCTCACAGGCTAAAAGGTCACGAGATTAAAAAGCAGTCTAAGTTTCAAAGTTAGCCCTTTTCATTGTTGGTTGTTTTCTTTGTGTTTCAAAGGATATACAAAACCTACATTTACATTTCATTTAGCTGACGCTTTTATCCAAAGCGACTCACAAAAAAGGGAAACAATTACGGTACAGGCTTACAATGTACAACAAGTGTATTTGTTACACAAATCTGAAATATATTTAGATTTTAAATCTAAGAACACCCCATTTTATGTATGTATGTGTGTGTGTGTATATATATATACTAATATTAATGTATTTTTTTTATTGAAAATGTGAACTAAGCTTTATATTCGTAGTGATTGTCATTTTCACTTATGTTCACATGATTAGTCAACACATTCACGTCCTCACATTCTTAATGTAATTTTGAATGGTAAGTATGCCCAAATTTGTGGCTATGTGCTGAAGATGCTGCTGCAGATATATTCCAGTGCCTTAATTATGCTAGGATGAATCATGGATTCCCTACTGTGGCCAGATCATAACTTATTTCCTCAGGCCAAAATTTTTAACTTTACAGTGTTTGCAGCAGTACTTAATCAGACTAGTGCACCTCTTGTAAAACTGGTATAATTTCCTCTAAATGTTATAAATATGGGGGTTTAGTCTCCATGTTAATATAGCTCTTGTAACATAATATAATATTATAATATAATATATATAATAGAATTAATCTGTTCCCAGATTAGAGGCAGCTATCCAAATCATAAATTTCACTTCTTTACATCCTAAAATCTGACATAGATATAGCTGTATAAATAAAAAATCCAAAGGAGCTGCTGTGAATGTATTTGTACTTAACTGTCTTAATTGAAAGATTATGCAATTTCTACAAAGTATGTATAAAACTTGAATTGTTTGGGATGTTGATTATCTCAGTTGGTAGAGCATCTGCCCCATGTACAAAGGCTGAGCAGCGGCCCAGGGTTCAAATCCGACCTGCGTCCCTTTGCTGCATGTCGTTCCCCATCTCTCTCTACCCACATTCCTGTCACCTTTCAGCTATCTCGGTCAAAAATAAAGCTTGAAAAAGGCCACAAAAAAAACTAAATTGTTTTGTGAAATAAATAATTAAATCTCTTAAATATTGCCTGCTTGTTTTTTGTATTGTTGCACAAGAGATGGTGAGAGAATATTAATGTATCTCAAGTGAAAAATAAATACAACAGTATGGATGCCATTATAGTCAAACTAGAGGAAATCACTTTTACAATAAACGTAACTTTATTGACAGTAAAAAGTTTTGAGAATATCGAGGGGCACGCATTTGTAACTGCAAGAACATCTTGGAAAGCAACATGACTTTTTGAAATACGGTAATGAGGCAGTTGTACATCTTTAACTTTTGAGGTAAAGTGTTTTGTCATGTTACATCATTCACAAAATATCGTATAACATTGAAAAGTCCACATGAGGAGACAAAAAACCCATGCCTCATTTTCACCTCTTTGAAATTTCTTCACATTTCAAAAATAATTCACAATTCAGGGAAAAAGCAGAAAATGACAAGCACACATGCTATATTCCATTCACACACACTTCTCTACTTATCAAACCAAGTGCATTTTTAGATTTACTTTTTTCTCAAACAGTTTCAAGTATATTTTTGCTTGCAATTAAAGGAAATTAAGTTAACTAACTATGAAGCAGCAAACCCACAATAACAAGTAAGAATACTGAGTTTGGTCTCATTCGTGTTCCCAATATTAACATTATCAGATAACTCACCATACTGTAGCAATAAGGTTTTTGGGTGCTATAAAGAAGCAGGAGGTAACATTTCATGGACTTGAGGAATATGCTGGATAAGATTTGGAATATAGCTGATTAAATACACCAAGGCAGAAACAAACAACACTAAATAGATAATCACAAGTGATAACTGAACAAACTGATTGATTTTTAAATAATTAATTTGTTAATTCACTTACATTATGCAAATTGTTTAACATCTCAGCTTCAACCGCCGAGTGCAAAAACCACAAAAGAACAAACGTGAGTGTAGACCGCTGAACCAGTGTAACGCTGTGGGATTCAGTAGAAGGCCGGCTCCGTTAAAAATACACTGGTGTTGCAAATTAGATGATCAGTTATTGTGAGTGTTATGCAATTTATCAGTGCAGTAGAACAATCACAGAAAAAAAAAATTGTAAAGCCATCGAGTGCTTCGGCAAAGATGTTCATATATAAGCAGGGAACCTAAAAGTGCAGTCCCGTACAGGTGTAGCACCCTGGGCCATCTCAGTCAGACTCTTACTGTACACTACATGGCTCATGGTCTGATCTGCACCAGTATTCTAAGGCTCACTTTAAAATCCAAAAGACTTTAAAACCTGAAGACCCGTTTCACCCTCAGATTCATGATTTTTTTCTTTGTCCTGATAGTCTCAATGTGCGGCTGCAAATATTCTCTCTATATCTGAGGTGACTTCACACACTGTTGAACCATGCTGTAAACAATGTATTCCTACAGTAGCGTACTACCATAGGAGTTAAGGCAATCCATTTCTGTGCTTCGTCTGTGACAAAAGCTCCTCCCAAAACCCAGAGGCACAAAGCTCTCAGTGCATATTAAGCTTACCTGACACAAAATACCCTCGTCAATCACAAAAACAAAGCTCTTAGTACATACTAAGCGTACCAAATATAATTTTTAAAATGTACATGCTTTTCTTAACTACCTGTGCACATGACCTCTCAAAAGTGCTAACTAAATCACTTAGCAAAAGATGGCTAGTCAAGATTTTTGAGCACCAGTTCCCCTCCAGTTTTTTTTTTCTTAGTTAAGAGGAAATCCCCAAAGAAGGCACTTTTGAAGCAAAACCAGACGTTTTGCTAGATGATTTGATATGGGAGTGCAATCAATCATAGAATGTAATTTGCCTCCACTAAACTTTAAATATTGAGGTGAAAATATTTTTCACTCTGCTTTAGTTTAATAAATATTCTCACAATAAAATCACAAATCCTTTTACTTACACTTGGGATTTAAAGCAACTGATCTGGTGCAGAACAAACGTGAGCCCACAACAAGAGAGCAACAGCCACCTCTCCTCATCCGACCACTATCGCCTCTCCTCAGCCCACCTGATGCTCTCCACGGCTGATGTGAGACAAGAACTCGTAGCGGTCCTGGCTATGGTGGCCACAAATGTTGCACTCAAAGGGTTGATGGAAGCCATGACAACCCATGTGGATGGTGAACATGACATGGTCCAGGAAGAGGATGCGACAGTGCCGGCAGTAGAAGGAGTGCACAGGCCGACCATCCCTGTCTAACACCTGCATAGTCTCCCTAGAAGAAAGAAGTGAGCCAGGGCTCCTCTTCACTATGGTGGGGGGTACAGGACACGCTCTCTCCCACTCTTGGTCCAAGTCTTTGGCCTGGCTGGGACTGGAGGTGGGATGGCTGCGGGGCAGTGTGAGGGTTTGGTAGTGGAGGTGGTGGTTGTTGGAGGTACTTGTCGGGGCTGTAGCCCTTGTGCTCTGCTCTTCTGCTGTGCTCTCTGTGTCTGTAGAGTCGGGGCAGCCATTGGGCGAGGTGGTGTGGCTATGGGTTAACGGTTGGTCATCACGGCCTTCAACTGCCTCCCGCCCAGCCAGGCCATGAGGCATTACTGTCGGCCCTACTCCACCATGGGCTCGGGGGCCCTGAGGAGTCGCATTGCTGTTGATGGAGCCCATAACTGTGCGTAGCTCTGACAGGAAGGCAGGATGGAGCTGGGACAGTGCAGTTGACTCATGGTTCTCCCCTTTACCCCTACTGCCTTGGAGATGTGAACCAGGCAACCCAGCAGAGTCTCCAGCAGGCTGAGAGCTTGTGAGGTCCCCTTCCTTCTCAGAGCCAGAGGACAATTCATAAGGTGCTTCAGGTAGGTCAAGGCGCATGTGCTTTTCACCTATGAAGGCCATATAGCAGATATCATTAATAAATAACAGATCTCCTAGGCTGACTTCATCTGCTGTATCTGGCCCATTTTCATGGAGCTAATATCTCCAAACGAACAGACTTTGTTTTAGGTTAGACCAAGTTCTTATTATTTCTATACTTTATCAGCCCCTTACCAAGCTGAAGATTTATCATTATCATTGTATAATTCAAATATAAAATATAGTTAAATATAGATTTCTTTAAAATAAAACTCACCCAAAAACTTCTGTGGTGTTGACCTCTTGCGTTTGGTGATGCTAATAGCCAGTCTATCCACATGCTGGATTTTTTCATTCGATGGCTGGAGCACAGGTTTAGTAACTGTCTCCATATTTACTGACTCTTCACCTGCAAACAGAAACCCAGTTGTCATCAGTATAACATACAGAAAGTATTCAGATCATCATGCAGAAAGTTACAGGTTTATTTGTCTATAAAAGTTTCATGTTTGTGCGATTTATTACCCTGTGTTATTGGTGTGTTGACTGCTGTCTGGTGATCCAAACTCTTCAGATAACTATGGCAGCGCTCTAGATGTTCCTCCAATGTGCTCTGTTGTTTGTAGCTGCGACTGCAGTAGCTGCACTTGAAAAGTTTTCCCACCGTTGGAGAAGAAACTGAAAATCAGAGAAAAAATATTTGATTTCTTAGATGGACAAAATAGCCAAAATTTCACCCAATAAGATGGATACTGTTGATTGAATGAATGAGAAATAGCTACTATGGCAGTATTGTTTATTTGTATGTTTGTGCGAGGGGATTTTTCTGTATATAAAAAAAGTGGATTCCCCCATTGATTCGCAATTCCTGAAACTGTTCTATGTTGCTTGCCAATGACGCCTAACCTATCACCGCAATGCTTCATATCAATAGGCGTTCGGAAAGATTGACGTCAATTCGCTGAAATCCAGTTTGCACGAAGCTTTTCTTTGAAAATGAACCTCTTGAGACCCGCGGAGATCCGAGACCTACTGTACCCAGACTGTAACACCTGTTGAATGTGTGTTCACAAATTGAAAGCACCAAGAGGATTTCCTGTTCTCAGAAATTGTTAAATGTCATGTTTGTCATGTATTTTACAGTACATTCTTTTTTTTTTTTTTTCACCAATTTCCTCTGAACTTCACAGAAGGGGAAATGGACCATTCAATCCCCGCCTCTAATACTTACTGTAAATTCATGCATTATACCTCGTCACAATAAGGTGACATTAGGTTGAATAAGTGAACTTATGAAAGATCTCTTCACGTCACATATTTGATTGTGTCTGGTGCTGTATTTCACGTAAATCTCACTGATTTACCTGCATGTGTGCGTAGATGTCCAGCCAAGGCATCTCTCCTGCGACAAGCATAATTGCAAATGGGACACTTAAAAGGCTTTTCTCCTGAGTGCAGCTTTATGTGGCGCAACAAGTTCCCCTTCTGGGTAAAGGAAGCTCCACACTGGTTACACTGGAACGGCCTCTCACCTACAAACACATGGGTGGACAAAGGATTGAAATCATTTGAAGTATTGATATTTAGGGTGATAACGCACTGTACTTGGCTTGCAATGTCATGAGCACTTTCTTGGTGGCTTTTTCTCACCTGTGTGGCTACGCTTGTGCACCATCAGCACGTTGGGTCCGATGCAGATCATCCCACACACCTCACACTGGAGCTTCCCGTTGGGCAGCCTGATAGGTCCTGGTGAAGCAGCGTTTGGACTGGCCATCTCATTGTAAACGCTCGCTCTGTTTCTTCCTGCCCCTGCGTATTCTGCGCTCCCTTCTTCCATGGGATCCCCTCTGTCATCCTTCCTACTATCGTCCCTCACAGCCTCTCTTTTCTCTGGCTGTGGAGCACCTGGTGACTCATCATCGCTGCACAGCTCAACCTTAATGGAGTTTGCTATATAGAGAAAGGATGAAGGAAAACACATTTACTTTCATACGTAATTTTAATGAAGACTTTGATAGACGCCTTGTGGCCACAATGAAACAAGGGGATGATAACTGACCACTAAGAGAGCGGTGTGGTGAGGACTGCTGACTGTTTGGAGATCTCGCTGAAGGACCCTGCAACCCGCCATAAAAATCCTGTTCTGTTGATGACTCTCCTTCATTACCTGAAACACAAATATACTCACGTTATTAAAGTAAATAAAGTCTGAAGACTGTACACACAAATCTATAGTAGATTTTAATATATGAACTTACCTTGTGCATATGAGCGTCCATTGCAGTCATCAGCATTCATTCTCTCACCAGATGCCTACAGAAATAAGATTTAAAACAGATTGTCAATATTACTTTTAATGATCCAATCACGCCCAACTTTCCAAATCTTCGGCACATCAAAATGCACATGTAATACTTTTAATACTAACCATATAAAATATACTTACCAGCTGTTTGTTGGTACAAGAATACAGCTAGGAAACCGATAGCTTTATGCTTTCAGTTCCAAGTGTCTAATAATAAGTTCACTGTAATGAACTAATCTTGTAAACTTGGGTTCTGCCCTGCTATTTCTGTATCTATGTAGATTCTTCTGCACCGTGGCCAGCAAATGAATATGAGCAGCTTCACATTTATAGTAAGCTAATGGAGTGTGGAGGAGGGGTTTAAAACTAATGGGGGTGGACAAAATAATGGAACACCTTACACTAAAAAGATCTTGTGCAACACCCACAAATTTCTCTCCAATGGAAGATTTGACAAGATCTCAACAAAGTTGAAAGTTAAAATAACATCGAAAGTGAACTGATCCCAGGAGGGAAATGTATCATCTGAAGAAGATGAGCGGTAGAGAGGAAAAAAAAGGTGTAGGAAAAAAATACTATGGTGGCCTACTATAGAGACAGTATGAAACAAAATCTGAGTTAGAGAACTGTATATAGTGTATTAACCTAACCAATGTGCATACATTGTGCTTATGATTAACATACATGCAGGTCAATATATATCGTAAACTTTATATTGAATTTATTTGAGACTACATTTATATATTGTGTTTATGTATATGTATACAATAGGCTACTATGTGGTTAATACTGTAGATTATAGGTACAGTTACTCCACTGCAGACAATAAAGTAAGCCATGTAGACCATACACTGGGGGTGCTGAGTTACATTTTCAGACATGCAGCATGTTGATTATATATGAGTGGAGTTAAGGTGATGCTCTGTTGAATTCAATGTTAAAAGACAGGCAAAAACACACAGATGTGCAGTGCTGCACCTTTCGCTCAATGGATGACAACAATGGACAGAGAGGAGACTGAGGGGGAGAAAGGAGATAAGAGGAAAGGAGAGGAGGAGGAGGAGGGGGAGCACAATGCATCGCAGGGAAAATTAATATCCTGGCATTGGCCACACACGGGGAGCAACAGGCTCTGATACAGCCGGGAGACGCGCCAGTCACACTAGGGCACGGCGATTAAAAAAAAAAAAAAAAAAAAGGAACGCACATCAGCGCCGACACTTGACTGATTTTCTACCTGACATGGACGACTGTGCAGTAAAACACATTTTCACACTAACTATCATGCTTCTCTATATAACCGTGACTACTTGTCTTAACTGCTCGGTGTTATTTTTATTTTTATTTTTTTGGGTGTATTACGGCACCTATCAGCTCATGGACGGTCGAGACAGCGGCGAGACATAACGGCAATTTGTTGCAGGAGTTGCCACTGTCCTAAATTGTCCGCATGAACGCAGCTGTCATCAAACATCGAGCACGTCAAACTGGCCTGAGCTATAACAATGTTTCTCATGAGCCGTTGCTATGGCACCCGACCACACGACAAATGGCATTCAGCCCTTACCAAGTACTCAAAAACATGCCGTGCTTCCGATTTCAAAGCGACAGATGATCTTACGAAGCGCCGCGGTGAAGTCCACAAGCCTCTTCCTTACCTGGCGACCGATCGGTGTTTTCCTTTTTTAATTGTCTGGATAGCTGTTTGTTTTCCCAGGCGACGACAGCATCTCCGGGATTTTTTTTTTTTTTTTTTTTTTTTTTTT